>NC_137023.1:50435431-50480431 GCF_032717465.1 Coenobita brevimanus | reverse complement strand
CCTAGCCTACACAACACCCTTACCTCATGCACCTCTCACAGAACACATCCAACATGTCAGCAACACATCCCTGAGAGTAAAAACAGCTAAACCTCTGCAGTTTGTCTAATGCAAGTTAAAAAGAGTTAAGGACCACAACAATAACAGCAACAAGATCAAAAACCTTCTCCTTTACATCTCACCCCCGCATTTCTTTGTCATAGCCACTCGTCACTGTCTCCTCTTACCTTCATTCCCGTCGTCACCAGTGCTTCGTTCTATCGTCTTCTGTTTCTCATCCACACTACACATCTCATCCCCAGCAAACTGTCATTTACCTGCCCCATTCCATTCCACTTGTCACTCGGCAGGACCTCTTTCGGCATAACAAGCCTTTCACAGTCCTGACGAAGGGAAACTGTTGCAGTGAGGTTCTTGCCACGTCTGGTTAACATGCAGGTCACTAGTGTCGACAGACCCCAGTGTGTGTTCCTCTGAGATAGTCATTGAAATGTGTTGGTGTCTGTCCATGTTCATTAGTAAAGTACAAACATCTCTAACAGGTGTGGTATGTGTGGGCGGGTTCAACAGAGTGGTGGTAGGTGTTAGATAAGCGATAAGACAGCGGGAAGTTGCAATACCTCATCAACATCCGTATCTTCCAGATAACGTCCCCAGATAAGACTTAACGGTCACACACCCATGAGGGAGGGACGTCACCCCCTCTCAACTCTCCAGCGTGTGACCCCCCCAACGTTCCCCACCTTCGAGTACACACCACCCTCGCCACCCCCTGCCTCCCAGTACACATCACCGCCACCCTAGCAGTATATCGGGCCGCCACAGGGAACGTGTGTACCGGGGTCCTCTCAACGCGAGGCCATGAGACGTGACTCTCGGACCATCTGCATGCTGACAAAAGTGTGTGCTGGAGTCCGTGTCTCGCTGCAGTGTTGCCTCTGGCTGTGTTGTGTGGCTGGTTAAGTATCCGTGCTTAGTGTTATAACAGTGTTAAGTAATAGTAGTAAAAAAGTAGTAAGCGAAACACATACACCATTCAATAGTCATTATTTGTTAAAATAAAACAACGTTTTATTTCAAGTAGTCCACAAATACATAACCAAAAATGGTTGTCTCACAAAGTGATTGAATATATCATGACATAACTGTGAAAGATTTTACAACAGGATATGTGTGCAAAGGTAACAGAGGCCAGTCATTTCTGAACTTCATTAGAAATTTGAACCCAAGGTGAAACTATACGGGTATATCTATATGATTAAAGCCAGTTTCTGACCGACATATTAGCGAAAGCTAGAGTGGGGCAGCAAATAGGAAAATTTCGTGTAATGGGTATGTGGCTCCACTATAAACTAAAACTAAAATGGCTCCACAGTAAACTAAAGTAAACTCACAACAAGAAGCCTAGTATTAGCCACCACCACCATGGAGGAGGACGGTGCTGCTTGGTACTCCGAAGGTAGTGCTCAACCACCCATACAGGAAGAGGCAACAGAGATGATTCTGAAACACGAGGCTCAGCAGGAGGCGCCCTTAGACTCCCAAGCTGCCATGGACGCCTCAGACTCTGTAGCACATGAGGGGTCAATGAGCATGGAGTCTCACGTGCCTCTCCACGGGGGTGTAACCAGCCAGCATCCCGATGAGCAACAGGGGGCGCTGCTCCCCCCTGAAGAGGTGGATGGGTTCTTCACGTCTCTAGACTCTAGTGGACGTGAACATCGAGCTCGGTACTACACCCATGCCCACAATCCCAGCCCCACCCACACCCTGCAGCAGTACCCACAGCATGCGCACGGTCAGTACATTGGTTTCCTATAGTATGTCCATAATAACTTAGCGGAGATTGTCGCCATTTTGCCGGTAGCTCAGTGGACAGAATGATTATACATTCGTTCCATAGTATTTAATGATGCTTAGAACAATATCCTGGTTACTCATGTTATAACTTAGCACTGAAGATGATAAGGCGGCAATTTTAGGCTAGGTTAAAGTGGACGGAAGATAATATTCTTTTCCTGTCTATATATAATCGCTATGAAAATAATGCTTGCATGTATGTCTATTGTTATATCTTTATTATCAGCAACTTTGGTCTAATCAGAAATATAAGATCTATGGTTACACAAAGATTTTCATACCTGGAGTAATACAGGTTAGTAACACAGCTTATGTAGGGCTTATCTGTATTTCATGTATGAGACCACGTGACACAGTCAGAAAGAAGAGAAGCATTTTCCAGTTCGTGAGTATGGATACAAACAGAGGCATGTGAAAAAAAAAAAAAAAATAGAACAGAAGAAAAATATGTATGTCTGCTCTGTATCGCTGTCTGGATTTCGTCACTCCATCCAAAATAATATGAACTGGAGGGAACACGACTGAGTTTGTCTATTTTTATTTAATCAGGATGAAGAGTTTTCATCTAATTAAAAGAGTTTGATTAAGTCACTGTTTGCCTATCTAAAAGAGACTATCGTCCGCATATAATATTATTATTTATTTACAATTTTTTTCTTGTGTGAACTACATCCAGGATTGAGTGAGAAGTTAAAGAATTTTCTTATTCGCGTGTGAAAACACAAACATAACACACAAAAAAACAGAGGAAGAACCTGTATGTCTACTCTCTATCAATGTTTGGATCTAGTCGCCTCATCCAAGACAATGTGAACTACAGGCGTGACAATATAACCTACAGGGAGACAATAGTTTTCTTTTTTCCTGCCCTGCGGCCGCCACAATGCCTCCTCGTCTTTGCCTGACGGATGTGTGTCATTATCGCCTGCTGGAGGTATTAATTTCGCTGAGCCGAGACCTACTTTAGCCTCGTGTACTCCTTGTCTATATTAAATTTTCTCCTTCAGTTTTTTTTTTTTCTCTTTCTCGTGTTCTTTCTTCTTGTTCTGTTTCTTCTTCCTGTCTTTTTGCTTTACCGTATATTCTCTCTCTCTCTCTCTCTCTCTCTCTCTCTCTGTAACTTCTTAACCAAAATTTTTAGATCTGCGTTAAATTGTCAACATTTCCAAGTCTTTTTCTTTTTCTTTTTCTTTTAATGTTATCTCGCACTTTCTCTTTCCTCTATATCTCTTTCTTTATCTAATCTTGTTTTTTTCCGAGTCTGGATAGTGTGTGTGTGTGTGTGTGTGTGTGTGTGTGTGTGTGTGTGTGTGTGTGTGTGTGTGTGTGTGTGTGTGTGTGTGAATTCTTACTACTCTCAGACGATTTGATCCAGTTTACAAAAGGTCTGTCGTACTAAAGGGGTTAATAATGGTTGTGTTTAATTCACCAGTTTTCAAAATCAACTCTAAAGCTGAGTAAAATCGTGAGGATATAGGAAATCAAATTAAAGGAAGGAAAAAAATCATTTAACTGTCTCATCTTCCGTTTCTAATCTTTTATACATTTTTTCTTATTGTATCCGTTTCCCTTTTTATGTCGTATTTGTACTTAACCCTTTTTGACTCTCTTCCTTTATTAGTATCGTATGAATTATCTTCTCTTTATCTCCCTCCTTAAATCAGTGTAATGCATTTCCCTGCCCTCACTCCACTCTAAACTTTTTCGTTGCATTGGTTTGTTTTATATTTTTATCCTTGTTAACCACAAGCTGTTTTACTCAGCTTTACGGTAAATTATTCGAACTAGATGGTTTGGACAGTTATCTTTGATTCCTTCGCTGAGGGTGTTTTCCTGGGGTGAATCAAATCGTCTAGCAGCGAAAAGAGAAACAGGTGACATACAACTTCCTTTTCTCTTCTTCATACAACTTCCTTTTCTCTTCTTCATCCCATTTTTCACTCCCTGGTTTTGTCATTCCTTCTTCCTGTTCACGTCCTTCTTTGTCGTTGCTTCTGTGTTTGATCACGTTTACCCCTTAACCCTCGGACTACCAGGATTTATCTCGACTGGACAAAATCATCTACTGTTAGCCTAAGTGATATTCCAAAGTACAGTACAGTACACTGAGAGAAGAGAGAATGTTACTGGAGAAACTTTTTAAGATCTGGGCCGCTATATTATCTCTCAGCTGAACAAAATCTGGTAATCGTATAAACAAAACCCAACCGCAAAGAAATGGATAGATAAAAGTTTCCTTAAGCTAAATAAATCGTCTGATACTAACCGAAAAAATTGAAAATATATACCATAATGGTATGTGCCTGCTTTTATATGGATGTGTCTTCCTATAATTCACGGCGATTTTTTAACATTTTCCTCCTCTTACGTACCATCTCTCTTTGACTTCATCCTCCGAGACTTTTTCTTCTTTGTATCCTCCTCCCCCTCCTCCTCCTCTTCCTCCTCCCAGTTCTCCTTCCTCTCCTCCTCCAATCGTTTCTTTCTTCTCTGTTCTTATTTCCTTTTATTTTCCCTAACACTTTCCTCCTCATACCTCCTCCCTTTCTCCCTCCTCCTCCTCCTCCAACCTCTTTTCCTTAGCCTTCTCTTTACCCCCTCCTCCCCCTCCTCCGTTCGCCTTTATCTTCCCTTCAATCTCTCTTATGTTATTCCCTCTACTTTCCCTTTTGCCTTCCATCCTCCTTGCATCCTCTTCATTTTACTTTTCTCCTCCTCCTCCTCCTGTTCTTGTTCTTCTTCTTCTTCTTCTTCCTTTTCTTCTTCCTTCATTCCCTCTCATCTTCCTCCTCCTTCTCCCGTTCCTTGGGTCTCACATCTCATCATCTTCTTTCTCCTAGTCGTTCCTCTTCCTTCCACATCTCCCTCTCCAGTCTCCCCTTCATTTTTCTCTCTCATTTTCCTATCCTCCTCCTCCTCTTCCTTTGTTCTCGTTTTCTTTCTTCTTTCCTCTTGCTTCTCCTCCTCCTCCTCCAGTTCCTCTTCCTCCACCTCCTACTCTTCCTTCTCCTCCTATATCCACGATTTTTTTCATCTTCCCTCCTCCTCTTCCTTCTCCTCCTCCTCCTCCTCCTCCTCCTCCTCCTCCTCTTATCTGGCCTCCTCCCACGCGGGCCAAAACTGGATACTCTGGATAACAAGGTGATCCTGATAAAGGCTGGGTCGTGGAGAGAACTGCACGGGAAGAGGGGGTGGAGAGAGAGAGAGAGAGAGAGAGAGAGAGAGAGAGAGAGAGAGAGAGAGTGGAAGACGGGTAGAGTGGCAGGATGTGGAGAAAAGAGGGAGGGGGATAGAAAGAGAGAAAGACTGTGGAAGGAAGGGATGAAAAGAGGTGGAAGGGAGGAAGTAAAAGTGGAGGATTGGTGGAAGTTGGGAGAAAAAAGAAAGTGTAGAGAAGGAAGGGGGTACACGCAAAGACTAAGGTTGGAGTGGAAAGCTGAAGGAAGAGGGAAGGAGGGAGGGAAAAGGAGTGGAGGGAAGAGGAGTTGTGGATAGGAGAAGAGTGGAAGAAGGGGAAAGTGGAAGGAAAGAAGCGCAGTAAGAGGAGGGAAGAAGAGAAAGAATAAAGAAGAAAATGGGAAAGGAGGGTGGGAGTGGAAGGAATTAGGGAGTTGAGAGACGAAGAGAGAAAGTGACAACAATGAAAGGAAGGCGGGAAGTGGAGAGAGCGGAAGGAAATGAGGAAGGAAAACTGGGGAGGAGAGTGGAAAAGAGAGAGAAGGGTGACTGGAGAAGGAGGGCTAAAAGGAGGAAAGGAGGCAGAGAGAGACAGGACGGGAGGGATAGAAAGAGAGAGGAGGAGTAAGAAAAAGTAAAGCAAGGGAGAGAAATAGGAGAAAGGAAGGAAGCCAGGGAATGAGAGAGGGGAGGGAGATTACAGAAGAGTAAGGAGGAAATGTGATCTAGTGATATATAGATAAACAGAGAGAGAGAGAGAGAGAGAGAGAGAGAGAGAGAGAGAGAGAGAGTGTGAGTTCGTAAAATCTCTCTATAGAAAAGTATCTGCAGAGAGTAAGAATACAGTTTTACACCTGCATTTTCTGGCTGAAGGGGTTAAGCAAGGATATACTGCAGTGTAGGGGTAAAATAAAGGGAATGAATGTAGTACCGGTAACAGTAGTGATGTGGCTAAGAATTAAAAAGTTGTAGAAGAATGAAATGGCTTTATTCTCTTGAGCGTCTGGAACTCTCTTACACATCCTCATTAGTGATGTATTTTACGTTTCACAAATTATTATTGTTCTGTGTGGTATTTACGTCATTTTGAAAGGAGGGAGAAATGAGAAAACACGTGGAAGATGGGTGGATGAGAAGAGAATAGGAAATACCGCTGACAAAAACGAAGGCTTGAATGCTTAGGGAGTGGAAGAAAGGCTCCTTTTTTTCTGGTGGATTTTTTTTTGGGGGGAGGGGGTAGCACTGCCAATCTCATTTGTAAGAGCTGGAAATAGGACAAGGATAATGGTGATGACGATGATGAAAAGTTTTAAGTAATTCATCTTCTATATGCTAAAACAGGCTGAATTCATTTTAATATTCCACGCCAATATGCCTTTCATATTTTACCTAAACGTATTGCTATCATTCGTTGAAAAATCACTGCCTTACTTTTATTTACAACGTTATTCTTAATATATTTTTATTGCTGATTCTGCTGTTGCTGCTGCTGCTGTTGTCTATTATTTCCTATCGCACTGCCTCATTTCACATCATTCCCTTGTTCCCATTCTTGGTTCCTTGCATCATCGTCCTTACTCCTTTACTGTTATTCCTGTCCCATTTCACCTTCCTGTTTTGTATTTCTTCCTGTTCTTGCCAAATTTATCGAACTATCTGACTCTCTCTCTCTCTCTCTCTCTCTCTCTCTCTTAAGTAGCCATAGGAGTTGTTTATATACCATGTTCCCGTTTTATTCTCTTCGTAAAATACAGACAGCTAAGAATCAAACAAAATGCTTATATGTTAAAGCTGTGCCTCTTTTTGCTCTTTTGATTTTACTATGACGTCCTTTTTTATTACTCCAAGCTCAGAACAATTCATCCCAATTTAGCAAAGGTCTGTAGCAATGAGTGCGTTAATGAAAGCTACCTGTAACCGTTCCAACTCGTAAAATTCTCCGCTAAGTTTAATAAAATCGCCTGGAAATAGCAATCAGATAACTTCATCTTGTTGAAAGGGTTAAAACAACGTACAGCTGATATCAGTTTACTCCTGCAGTTTTCCACCATAAGTGACATTATCGGTTCCACAACAAGCCAGTATTCTTATTTCATTGTACGTTCAGTGACAAAGATTTGATTACCGTTCCACTGTATCTCTTTCACACTTCGGCATGTTCGTCACTTTCCCTCCTGACACTTCACGTCAGAGAGAAATATCTACGGGCAGAGAAATATCGCAAACCTCTCATAGCTTAGGAATATTAGCCAGCTGGAAAAAGTGAAAAGTAGAGGTGAAAAATTATACGAACTGTTCTCGGCAATACCAAGGTCTAACACAGCCTCCCATTCACGCTTACTTACTGATACTGGGTTGAGGCTTTGAAATACTATTCCAAACATTACAGTACAATGAATAATCGAGCATATTTTAACACTCCCATTATGGTTATTTGCATGCTCCCGCGCGCGCGCGTGCGTGTGTGTGTGTGTGTGTGTGTGTGTGTGTGTGTGTGTGTGTGTGGTTTACTGGCTAATATCAGACTATTCTATCCAAGCGTGGGGTGGTCATTATAGCCTGAGAGTGTTAGTACTGTCCTCATTAATTCTGACAGGCGTGCCAGCCCATGCAGTTATTGTGTTTTAGCTGACACCAGGCGATTTTAGTTCAACTGAGGATGCGTCAAAGAAGCCTGAGAATGCAAAAGAAAAATTAATATAAAGATTACGTAATGAAGTATATTTGTCTTTGTTATTATTATTTTGTATCCCTTTGAATGTGAAAACAATAGATGTTACAAACTGTTGTGAGTATGACTCTGTACTGAGTGAGAGTTCATACAGTTTCCTATAATCCAGGAAGGAATTTACTACGTTACAAGATAACCATATAGCATTCTCTCTCTCTCTCTCTCTCTCCCTCCCTCTCTCTCTCTCTCTCTCAACTCACATCACATCCTCAAATTATTGTCTACATATCCACCAGCGCCTCTTCCCTGTTGTCTCTTCTCTCTCTGTCTCTCACAGTTTTTTTCTTTTTATCGTCCCTCTGCTCCTCTCTTTTTCCCTGTCTCTCCCTTCGCTCCACTACCTTATTATTTTCTTACATTTTCCTTCTTCCTGTGTCCTTGTTTTCTCTCCCCTATCATCTTTATTTACATCTTCCTTTGCCACCTCCCTTCCTTCCTTTGGAAAACCACCACTTATTTAAGTTTTATCGTATGTCTTTGTATCTAGATATTTATGTGATTCTCTCTCTCTCTCTCTCTCTCTCTCTCTCTCTCTCTCTCACACACACACACACACACACACACACACACACACACACACACACACACACACACACACACACACACACACACACACATCCCTCCGTATCTATCCTCACGTCGTGCCCTTAACCCCGGGGCCACGACCACATAACACTCGAGTTGCCCGGTAATTACACATGATGCCCCACCTCCAACAAGCATAATTTCATGGCTAATAATTTCCACGTCCGGAGCCGAAACAAGCATATTTTCCAGCCAATAATTTCTGCGTCCGGCGCGTTACAAGAGTTGAAAATTGTTATTATCTGCGACTGGCATCTCTCGCAGCGCCGCAAATCCTCGTGAGGGAGATGACACGAGCTGGGCCGATGCGCGCTGATACTCCCCCTATTTACCCTCTGATTTACGGTTGACAGGCTGGTTAGCGCCGTTATTTACGTGTGACGTGTTATTTACTGCAATTACGGCCGGCCCACCGCTTATCCGCACGCTAATTCGGATAATGGCGCGCTCATTGTGGTCATACGGACGGCGCTGAGGTGCTGTTGTAGGCGCGTCGGCCCGGAAAAAGTCCCCCAGGATTCCAGAATGGGGATATCAGGTGGAGTCTGGGCTACAACAAGGATCCCCAGATGCATGTTTACATCAGGAGCTGAGTCTCCTCCTTCCAGGATTATCACGCTTACTAAATTTTATCCTGTTATTTTAATCTATCATAACGTAACCTAACCTAATCTAACCTCACCCTAAAAGACTAACCAAGCCTAATCTTACCTAATGTAACTCAACGTAACCTAACTGGACCGAAGCTAACACTAACAGACTGACCTAACCAAACTTAACGTAACCAAATGTAGCTTAACATAACTTTATCAAACTCCCCTAACGGATTAGCCAAATTTAACCTAACCCTGGCTGGCCAATCTGATCTAACTTAAGCTAAACCAGACCTCTCGAAAGGAAAGAAACTGCCCAAAAATCAAGTACGGTACAGAAACACTGCTCCCCGGATATTTAAGGTGAGGGTGTTGGGGAAATCGAGGTCCTTGCTGGTATTTATCACCGCCTGAGCGCCCACCTGTGATAACTTACCGTACCGTTTATCACATTAACGGCACCGAACAGGATAATAACATGGTCCCGGAGTGGCTCACCTCCCTTTACCGGCCGGCCCTTTATCACCTCTCCACAGCCCTTTGCCTTGCTCTCAGGCTTCATAAGTCTTTTTCTCATTTTGTAGTCTTCATTACGGCTGACGGGGTGTGAATTTGGGTATGCTTTAATTTGATGGAGTGGAGTTAAAGATAATAATAGCAGTTGATTATTTACTACAGTATATTCTTTTTACACTAGGTTGGTCTAAAATTGACCAATGCTGAGCTTTCGCAACAGATTCCAAGACTGAAGCTAACCAGAAGTAAGTGCTATGGAGATTCTGTAGAGCCGTGGCATTTTCTTCTTCTGCTATTATGCTGCGTGAAATTAGTCGGAAGACGACAAAAGCCAGGGGGCCAAGTCAATAGAAAAGGACTATAGCCTCATGATCTCTTCGGCAGGATGACTTATTTACTTTATTCTGGCCTACACATGATTTAATTCACCATAGTCAGGGGTTGCATGAGTAGTATTCATTAACAGATCCTTTCTGTATGACTTTTTTATAATATTATAGTTAACGCTGACAATTTTACTGAACAAAGGAGAGCACCTGCCTTTCCCTGCTGGATTTTGCAAGAATCTTTTTTTCAGTTCTCGAATTCTTGCGTTCCTTAGGTACTAGTTTTTTTTTTTTTCAGCTTTAATTATAGATGACGATATGTGAGCTTGGGTATATTCTAATGATGAATCTAGTCAAGGATAGCAGTAGTAGTTAATCCTTCTTCATATTTCATCGGAGTGAAGTGTTAGGAGGGCCAGGAGCAATGGCGACGATGTGAGGCAATATTCTCGTCGGCACAGGAAGCTCACTATAACGTCTTCTCCTTAGTGATATATTTTACCCACTGCCCCATGAAATTCTGTTGGATTTTCACTATATCTCCGTACTATCTGTGTTGCCTGTATTAATATCGTAACAGAAAATACTAACGAGACAGGTATAAACAAAAACTGGCAAGGAAGAGGTGCCAGAAAGTCCCCCAAGTCAACCTGAGTCCGGGTCACAATCACAAGGTTTACTGTGTCATCGTGTTCAGAGGGGAGGTCCAAGTGCTTGCCGCAACTCTATCGACTTCAGTTAGTCTACCTTAACTTGACAGAACTTTTCGTACTATTGAACCTTACTAACCGTTGCTCAAAGGCAAAATCAGACAATACTACAGCTCCTTTCCGCTCCATTACTAGCATCACACGAATGTTAATCTCTTGATAAAATACAGTATCCAACGAGGGGAGACGTTAATTTTAAGCCATGTTGAAGTGGACAGAGTACAGTGGAAAAACCTAAACAGTAATTTTGTTAGGATTCTAGTAATCACTGGTGTAGAAGGAACTGGATTCAACATTCCTCACAACAGGAAAAAAAAGGAAAAGAACGGTATAAGATAACTGCAACACGAGTTCACCCCTCCAAAAAAAAAAGAAAAATAAATAATAATAATTGGGTCACACCTGCAGTCGCCCAGCATTCAGACTGGTATGGAAATCTGAGTAGGCAAGGTACAGACGTAGTGTTGGCGTTTCGAGGTGTTCATTGTGTATGAGTTACGTGGAAATGATAATAAGAATCGTGGATAGCCTATATGAGGGGGAGGATGTAAGTGTGAAGAAGAAGCAAAGAAAGGTTTGTGTGTGTGTGTGTGTGTGTGTGTGTGTGTGTGTGTGTGCGCGCTCGCGAGAGAGAGAGAGAGAGGGGGGGGGCAGATACTCATCCCTTAAGCCTTCTTTTCTCTCAATCTTCTCATGCATAATACAAGCTGACATTACCACTTCCGCTTTCTTTATGTAATACTATTTTCCCTGTTTCTAAATCTCCTTTTTTCAGTCTTCACTCTTTCTCCTATGCTAATTTCACTCTGTTATAACTTCCTCCGTCTCAGTGTGCCTACTTCTTTCTGTTCTTTATGCTTTACCCTCTTTATTTCAGTGGTTGGATTATCTTGAACGTAGCATACGAGCTAAAACCTATTCCAGTTTGTTTTTGGGTTCGATAAAGTAAATTTTTTCTTGTACGACGAGCTGTTTATTCAGGCAATGATAATATTGGTGATATACAAAACTGCAGGAGAAGACGAAGGTATACTATGCATAATAACGCACTAAATATGGGGAACTAAAGAGCCTAACAGAAAAACAGCCCTAGAACACAGACGAGAAAGATTATGATCGCTTTAATTTTTCCTTCCCTGTGCACGAGGAGTCAATTACAGCTGCCTAGTGATTGATGCAAGTGATCGGTGTTTGTCTAGCATAATGCGCTGATCATCAGAAGTGCGATGAATATTACGTTGTTAGAAATTATCTCCGGTAGCCTCTTCATTGTGATATGTTCAGTAGTCTACTCTTTCGGAATTGTTGATTTATTTACTTATTTATTTTCTTATATTTGGCAGAGCCAGACGATATTGTTCAGTTTTGAAGAAGCAGCTAGCAGTAGGTCAGTTAACTCCTTTGGTACAATGACGTATTATATATCTCATTTTCCTATCACGGGAAAATTTTATTCAGCATTGAGGAGATCCCTCATAGTAGGGGAGCATGGAAGACATCTCGCTAAGTAACTCTCATGATCAGGACAACTCTAGTATTTTGTTCGAGCTAGAGCCTGTTGGTTTTGACACATCATTAACTCTCTTGTGCTTGGGATAAATTGGGTGTTATAGTTCAGCTACTTTCCACATACTTATTGAGCTAAGAGTAAGTTCTTAGTGTCTGAGAGTGTTAACCTGCCTGACTAACTTCCCCGCCTGACATCAGACACGACAGTAGCTTTTTGACGATTTAGGAACTCATCGAACACTTAACCTCCCAACTCGAAAAAGAACAGGAAAAGACGCTGCCACTAAAGATCAAGCGTACCCCCGCTCCGATAGTTTTTATGAACATCCCAGTTTCCAGGGCGACAGCCAACAGTCTATGGTTTAACAGCTTCCTGAATCTTTGCTTTGCCTACTCCAAGAAGGGCAGGAAACGAAGGTATCAATAAAGCTCAGAATTTTTCCCGGCACCGTACCCAACTCCTGCTTTTATCTGCTCCTGCTGAACATCCCAATTTCCGAAGTGACAGTTCCCTCTCTGTGGCTTAATATCTCCTGGAATCTTTGATTTACAATTCCAAAAGGGACAAGAAACGATATCATTAAAACTCAAATCTACCACAGCTCCTATCTCTCTCCCCTACTCCCCCCATAGCTTGATCTCCTAAACATCCTAATTCCGAAGACATTTGCCCCTCTGAGGCTTAATAACTCCCTGAATCCTTTCCTTACTAACTACAAAAAGAGCGAGAAACGAAAAGAAACGAGAGTATCAATAAGGTTCAAAATTATTCCTGCTCACATACCCTCCGCCGCCTTTAGTTCTCTCTCCTAAACATCCCAATTTCCCGAGTGACAGTTTCCCCTCCACGGCTTAATAACTCCCTGAACCCTTGTCTTATTAACTCCAAAAGGGACAAGAAACGAGGGGATCAGTAAAGCTCAGAATTGCCCTTGCACCCACAGCCACCACCGCCTTTATAGCTAGCCCTCCTAAGCATCACTTCTGAGAGCCGTCGCGTAGATACACCTGTCACCGGGTTGAAAGTGACTTGCATCAGATCGCTATCACGGGCGACGACGATCTGTATCTCTCTCTCTCTCCCCTTACGCTCTGATGCTTATCGCTGATCCCTTATCGCTCGGGTTGGATAATCAGATGCGGCGTCAAATGGATAATTGCTCGGGGTGACAGATGTGAGGTGAGTGGGCGGTGGTTGGTTGGATGGTTGGTTGAGAGTTGCAGGGACTAAAAGGAGGTGAGAGGGTACTATGCTCAACGTTTCTTAAGTATTATGGGCTTCTTGTCACCTTGTTACATAGCTTGTTTAGCCCTCACCAGCAGAGTAACTTTGTATTTATTGGTGCTGATAAACGATGTGATTTAACTTGGAGGAATGGTAAAGAAGGGAGTTTGGGACTGACTAAGCACCGAGATCTAACGTGCCATGATTTGAGCCTGAAAGGTGACCAGAAGTTTTTCCATCATATAAACGCAGCCAGGGATGTAGGGCAGTCTCTTATGCCTTAAATAATCTGAACTACAGTAGCCTTGGCTAAGGGTTTTGATGTAGACTACCCCAGACCCTCCTGGATCCGAAAGGTGTGAAAAGGTTTTTATTTATTCTTTTTGAGCACACAGATGCCGAGTGAAATCCTCCTCCTACTCATCATCATCATCATTATCAATTAATCATCCTACATCTCATTCATTTACACTGTCACACATACCAGTTTCTTCGGCAGTTCCAGTGACGTGCACTATTGGTGAGGGGTTTTGGAGGGTACACTTTTTTTGGTCAAACTTTCCAGACTTGAATAAGAAAACTATGAAGTAGTTTCGCCTAGGGTAAAGAGATCAGTGAGAGTCTCTGGGCATTCTCTGTGTCCTTTTTCGGAAGGTACTCATTTTCATTCCTTCAGTCCAGTGACATATTGTATTTCTTTCTTACTTCCTCGATTTTTTTTTTTTTAAGCACGACCTCTCATACTACTGGGAAGAATGAAGGATACAGCTATTACCTCCATTTCGGAAAGGTGATAAGAAGACTGAAAATATATGAAACAAGATTGTCAGCCTTCTCAAGGAAATGCGCGATGGCCTCCACACAGCTACGGTACACTGATATGCTTCTGTGCAAATTGCCATGAAGATTAATGAACATGAAGAAACACAGGATCTCAAAATTTGCATTATTATGAAGTCTGACGTTTGATTCCATAAGTTCCTTTAAACGCCCCCCCCCCAAAAAAAAAAAAGAAAAAAGAATACAAATAAATAAAAAGAGAAAAACGATAAATAAAATGTCTGTGTATATTTGCCAAATATACACTAGGTCTGAAGAGAATTAATGAAGAAATAAAGGGCCGAGGTCAAGATGAACTGGCGTTTGGAAAAAAACAGGGGGAATACAATCTCTTCAAACTTTGGTGTGGAGACCTAATAAGACATCTTAGTGTAAGAATTAATTCCTCTGGTCCGACGACGTACTTCAAGTTATATGTCATGCCATCTTCAGATGAATTTACTCAGATTCAAAGAGCTTGATGTGTTAGATATAGCCTTCATTAACCTCTTCATTTCTAAGATGCGCTAAAATTATCAAAGTTCGGAGATACCATAAATAAAATGGAAATGAAGGAATCGAACTGAATGGGTTAATAACAAATACCAAAATGTGTGCTCGTGGTTCATTTGGTCCATTAGCACACCAATAATTGCGAAAAACAGAATAATACACATCGTTCATGATAATTTACTCTCTCACGGTGGCGTATAATCTCGTATTTTAATCCAGTTTAAACCAGACGATTCCACTGTACGTGAGTCATGGTGGAGACAATTCCATTATAATTTTCCGACTTATGCTAGACGATTTTATTCAGTAGGAAGTGAGTCATAGGAGCCTGAGTGCTAATACTGGTACCATTAACCCTCTTACAGTCCGGACAATTCCAGAGTTCATTCATTTGAACTTGACCCAGATTTTCGTCCCTTTACAGCTTATTTCACGTAGTTCAGTAGCAGAATATGACATTACTACGACTCTACAGCCTTTCCATTGCACTTCTTCGTGATTAGCACCGTATTCTACAGCTAAACTATAGTTACAACTCAGCATTCAAGGTGTAGAGAAGGTAATTTTAGGCCAAGTTAGAGTGAATAGAGTATAGTTTATTTTTCCAGCTAACGCCAGACGATTTTATTCAGTTGTAGGAGAGTCACGGGGGCGTCAGAGCGTCAGTGAACTATGAGAATGGGTGGAAGTAGTTTCGTTTCACTGGATATTGTGATTTTGGTTCATCCTGTTACTGCGGTTCCCTATGTCTGTTTCCGGATAATGCCCACACCATCAGAGAAATGGGAAACGAACATGATGATGATGATGATGATGATGATGATGTTGATGATGATGATTCGGCATATTGGTAAGCCAAGAATGAATCATAGCAGTCTGAGTGTCAGTATTGGTACCATTAATAATCTCACGATCAGGACAACTCGTGTATACAATTCCAGCTAAGGCCAGACGATTTTAGACTGCTGAAGATGAGTTATGGGAGCCAGAGAGTGCTAAAAAACGCTGAATCTCAACATAACCACTGTATTTTCAGCGAGAGTAGGAAAATACTCTCCTCCTAAGACACTCCCCTTTCTCCTCGCTCTTTTCCCCTTTTATTCCTCATTTTTATTGCAAAGGTTCGTCTCGGGTTGCGTTTTATGGATTTCTGGTGCGAGGGGAACAACTCAATCCTCGTGCCTCCTCGACGTTTACACATTCACCTTGGCAGCCCCGACCCAGACTCAGCTGCTGGTTGTTGTTTTTTTTTTTCTCTCTCTTTAATAATGTTCATATTTAGACACTTCACTCAAAGTAGGCATTTCTATAGTTTATTCTTGCTGCTATCAAACAATATTTATAGTTCATGAGCGGCTTTTCCAACTGGAGGTGTTAGATATATCCCCAATTAACTGAATCAGTTTTCTTTCCAATGCTGCAAAATACTTGTAACTGTTTGTAGGCAACAAGGGTAAATTTAGAGAGCCTGTTAATTTAGAGAAGTGATTGAAAGGAATGGCCTCAGTGAAAGAATCTCCTACAACTTTGTTTACTATTATTCCATCCTTCATCAACATCCTACCTTCTACTTTTCCCATTACTTTTCTGTTTGTCTTTAAGTTCACATTGTTGAGCGAAGCTCTCCAGCAGCTTTTGTCTCTGCTAACAGTCCTTCCTGCCAAAAAACTGCCTCCCTTCTGTATTTCCTAATTTTTCCTCTTCCACGCTCTTGACTTACGTCTCTTCCATCCGCTCCACTCTCATCAGCTCTATCCAGCCACTGACTCTCCATTTCATCATTTGACCCATTCATCTCAGTATCTTATTCGAGAACCGTAGCTGGCTCCTGTATTGAAGAACATGCATAGCGTAATAGTGCAGGGAATAATGTAAACGAAAGACATACTGACAAAAAATCAATAAAATTTAACCATATCGCATTCTTCGTTTCAAATTATTCTTTGCACAAGGCGTTAGAAAAATCTCTAATCGAAGAAACTGCCCCAGCTCACACACACACATCTCCCCACATTTCACAGTGCAAAATCTCGTACTGCCGCATATACTGTCACGTCAGTATATATCGCTGCAACACCTCACACAGCCATGCACACAGTCACAACTCACACTACAACCCTGTAAAACCTCACGTTGTCACATTGCACATTGCAACGTCTTTGGCACACCTTACTCTCATACCTCACACAGACACACCTCACACTGCCACATCTTTCACATATTCAAGTTACATCACTCTGCCATACCACACACCTTTCACACACCTCACACTGCCACACCTTTCACACCTTTAAGTTATACCACACTGCCATACCACACACATTTCACACACCTCACACTGCCACACCTTTCACACCTTTAAGTTATACCACACTGGCATACCACACACCTTTCACACACCTCACACTGCCACACCTTTCACACCTGTAAGTTATACCACACTGCCATACCACACACCTTTCACACACCTCACACTACCACACCTCTCGTTTCGTACAAATACTTTTCTACCATTGTAAGGAATGGTATTTCATCCATTCACGATTCTCTCACAGAAAATTGCAGTGAACATAGCTTAACTGCCTGTAGGGGTTGTGCCTGCGGAATGAGATCGTCAAGAGTTTGTAAAAATAAAATATTTCAAATTCACCGTGACACGTAAAGGGTTACGATCTTGAGGGAGCGAGGCCGTAGTTCTGCTGGCTTGGAAGGCTCCCTGGACCTCCTCTTTACCATTTTTTTAAAATCACATAGAATGCTAAAATTCTTTTCTATCTAATTTACTAAAATTATTCAAAATTTACTTTCTTGGGCTCCTTCGGCTTACTTTCAGCTTGATAAAATCGCGTGGCATTTGCTGGATTAGAATGTTGTAATTGTCCCGACCATGAAAAAGTTAACTGTATCAGCATTAACATTTTCAGACTTTTATACCCACTTGTAGATGAATAAAATAATCTGGAATTAAAAAAACAAAGGTTTCCTCGACTATGAGCGGATTAAGAAAATATAACAAAAACGAGAATTTTTTGCCCTAAAACGTAAAACAGCTCACTAAGGAAGAGAAACTTCAAAGCCTCCTTTGCTGACGACGGAATGGCCCGAGTCTCATTTGTCTCCCATTTACTGCAGCGTCTGATTGATTTATCCGTTTGTTTGCACCCTATGCACGTAAGAGTACAAGTAATGGGATATTGTTGCAGTACCATGGACAGGGGTTAAGTGTTTTGCGACACACACACACACACACACACACATATATATATATACTCAGGCGCGCGATATTAAAAAATTGTCATTCATGTATTCTGCTGAGACAATTTTTTTTTTACTCTGCCTTAACAGATATCTTTCATTGTGATATAATGTGTCATGATCGTCGACAAACTATATTTGAAATTTGACTTTTTTTTCTTTTTTTTAGCCTAGTAAGGTTGGTATCGTTAGCAAGTGTTAATAAGAAGTCTCAAGAGGCCAGTGATGATAAGATTAAAAGCAGTCATGGCCTTCTCTTCCAGTTTCCATTTTTATCACATTATTAACAGGTTAATAGAACTAAACAAGGAGAGCATAATCCTTTGGATCAGAAAACGTACTGTTCATGATTACTATCTCCACTTCGGGTGATTATGTTCAGATGAGGATGGACTTTTCTTACTGGAGGGGTTAGATATACTGTAGTCTACCTTATCCCCATGAGTACAAGAAAGACGTAAGAAAAATATGATCATCTAGATGTTGCAGGAATTAAACCAAAAATAAAAGTACACCAGTTTCTGGGTGCTAGATAGATGGTGTGTTTAGGTGTTAAAGGTGTGGTCTTGTCATTGCAAGATCGCAAGAACTCTCCTTGTTAAAGTAAAGAACCGTTTGAGGAATTAAATTTCGTGTTATCATACCCCAACAAACAAAATCCTTCGCCAGCATCATGACCCTAGGCCTAACTGGGATATCCATAGAAATTATCACTAGAAACGCTTTGTTATCAAGTGACTTTGGAGATTTCGTAGCACCTGTTTGATAGGGATTTATCTAACACATTACACCTTCGTTTCTTCTTATATTTTCTCGGTGCAAGCTGCGTAGATATTAAAGGACGTAAAAAAATACAAGACTGTAACACTAAATTAAGATTTAGTGCCTAAAATATATCGTCAATGAAGAAGTACTGCGAAACCTTGTGTATCACATAAGATATGGCCTTTGTGTCCAAACGGTGACATGTAAGGATGTGTGCACATTATAGTCTAACTTAAGCGCTGGATACCCAGTAACACAATTTCTCAACTTAAGTAAAGGGAAACTGAAGTAGAACCAAAAGCAAGAAACTATTATCCTAGAATTGGCCATATTCCTCAAGTGCACTGTTTAGGAAACATTAATCGTATAGCATTTGCATGCTGTTGGGACCCCGGCTTGGTTGCCTTAGTCTTGTATACTTATCAACCTCACGCAACGGATCAAGCTTTCATTTTACCGTTACTATCTACGAACGATTATTATTATTATTTTTTTTAACATAGGTGGGCACCCTAACGGCCCAGGAGTTAACGAAGGCTGCATTCAACTCTTTCAGTTTGAAGGGTCTCTCTTATGCAGATTAAACTAATTGGAGTTGGCATGAATGAAATATTAAAGCCTACGTCTTCGGCGACATTGCAAGATCCTAACACCTCAACCTTCATTTGGGGATTCAAACCTACACGTAGCACATGATCGTCATCTCGACTGGCGCCTCGGGCCATAACACTACCAGGCGTCTAAGGCGTACTAAAGATAAAAATCGTAGACAACATACTCGACTTGGCTACACAGCTAAAGCATCTAGAGATGTTTGGCATGTTAGGTTATATCGCCTCTTCAGAAAAGTCCAGGATGTATAGAGAACCACGTAATATATTTTAGATGGTGTTTAAACCCTCCTGTACTATGACGTACCTTTCATATTAACAATTACAATTGCATGCCGATTGCATTTAACTTACTGTAGCACTCTTCGTAGTGAAGATGTTAAAAGCATCCTTCATTAATTCCTTCAGTACTTCATTTGTTGTTTTTAATCAGCCATTACTGTAATGAGAATAAGACCTGTGTTAATGAAAGATTAAAAGCCATACCCATTTACTCAGTAGGATAAGGTCTAGGTGTTATTTTCTCTTACTCAGCTTGTGATCCCTTGTGGTAAAGTAATTAAAAACAAACTTCATTAACTCCCTCATTACGATAACGTATTATTTTATTATTTATACCCGATGGCTTTATTCAGCTTAAGACCTTCCAGCCCCAAGACTATCCAACCCAGATTTAGCTTCCGTGTTGATACATATCCAGGTCTAACTTTACTTTTGCTTTAGCTTTTTTTTTTTTTTTTTTTTTTACCCCGCCGGCTGCCACTGTGTACCGGGTTTGGCACCACATGAAAAGAGGCGAGTGTGTTTCTTATGATTCCGGCGGTGGGTACTTCAAAGGAGTTTTCTTTTGACGCGATGCCTTATCACTGGGAGAGACTTTTTTCATGATTTCCCCGCCCGGCTGCCTTGCTCTGCTGTTGACAGTGCGGCCTGGGGAGATGTGGGGTGTATGAAGTCAACATGAGGCCGCTGTAGCATTACCACGCTTTTTTTTTTTTTTTTTCACTCAATCTTTCGCTTTCCTTTGCTCACTGAATATTGTTCTTGGCCTGGCGTCTGTATTATTTTTTTTATCCATACATGTCATTTCTTCTTAATCATTTTCATGTTTTTCATGCATTTTAATGTAAGAACGGATTTCACACTACTTACTGTCCGATTCTTTTCTTAAAAACACTTAAGCAATTATATGGTGCATAACATACGCTGAAAGAGAGGAATCGTGTGACGTGGTCGATAAGCTTTTCAGCTAGAAATATCAAGCTCGCATCTTCCTGCAGGTCGCCGTGTGGGATGGTGAACACTCATTACGCTAGTCTTGCTTGCGAGGCAGGACTCGACCTTCTATTGTGAAGACTGGGACCATAGTAAAAAATTATCGTATCCACTTTCTACTATAAACAACTCTCTATCATAAAGAAATACTGTCAGAAAATATTTTGTTTTGTTGCTTTTCCAATGGTATTTTTCACTCTAGATTGACTGTAAAGTGCTTCGTATATGTATGAATTAAGATATAAAATCAAACTTAAGCTGCGGAAAATTAATTAATTTCTGTCCCCTGCTTTCGTACTAAGTGTAAACCATTCTCAATCTAATACAATTACACATGTCCACATGGGCGGAGACTCTAGAGCATTGTGCTTTGTGATCTGCGAAGACATGATTTGGGAGGAAGGAAATTTCAGCTATATAATTTCCCACACTCCTGTTCCGTGGGTGGCTAAAGATTATTTGCAAAACAAATGCTGGCAGGTAAAGTGTGGATCCCCTATGTCAGAATAAAGAGGAAGTTTCAGCTCCCCGGTTTCCACCCTTTTACCCATATTTTACGATATACTGAGTATACTAAGATGTTCATATTTGATTACCCTCCAAACATATAAATAAAAGATAACTGCTGTTGATATTCTCAGTCAAACTAAATGACACAAGAAAGAATGTGCATGGAACTAACAGAAATAGGGCCGGTAAGCGTAGTTGCTGTGTTGAGTACATGCGTTGATGAATTGGCAGATTTGGTACATGCAGCAGAAATCTGCCTATATTTCTAAAATACTAGGTGGTGCGTGAAAGCTTATATTTACTAGCGTTATATTATGGGTGATGCATTCACAACTACTCACTGTCCTGCGAGAGGAGCCATTACACACAAGGGTGATCTTATACAGGAATGTATTCACAAACTCAAGTGTAGTCGTTTAGGTAGGTATATTATAATGTTAATGGGCAGACCTGTGAGTGAATGTTTCCAGGTAGATTTTGATCATACATAAAAAAAAAAAAAAAAAAAAAAAGATTGCTCCTAAAACCTGAGTGAGAGATACAGACGCTCAGACCGACGCCTCAGTAAAGTGAACGGCTGGGTGGATCAACAGATAAATATATAATTTAATTCCTCCGGGAGTCATCAGTCAGAAAAAAAAGGCCTAGGATTGATACCTATCGATTGCAGTCGTTAAAGCAGATGATTTTTACTGTGTCGCAGTCTTCCCGTAGAACACGACCCGATAGAATGGCTGTTGTATTTAGATCCCCAGTTATGCTGCTGAATGGACAGGAACAAGGTGGGAAACAAATAGATGTTTTTCTCAGCTGGGAGGTGGTCGTGCTAACCAGTGGACCAGCGGTTTTCAAGATGTTATAGGATTACGGGTGGGTGTCACTGTTCGGTAGGCCTTCAAGAGCCGCGCTTTAGGACTGGGGTCGTATTTTCACAGGGTCAGGATGCTTTCTAGCACTTTTCCTTAGAGGTCTGTTTCTTAAACCTTAATTATACTTTCTCACATGTTAGTCACATGTTTTTAATACTGGCGTACCTCCACTAAATATCACAGAAGAGAGTATTAATGTACTACATGCAGAACTATAACGGTAGGGAAGAGGTGTCAGTAAGCTTCTTTAGCTGACGAGAGTACAGGCCTTTCTGACGGGAGTTTACAAAAAAAAGCCATTACAATTCCGCACGTGAAACATAGAGACAAAGACGTGATCACCAGCAGACATATTTCCTTCAACTTTTTTCCCTTTCAAATTAATTTAATTTCAGTTGTCCCTTTTCGGTATCTTTCTTCCTTCCCTATATTTTGGCCTTCAGCTTATCAGTCCCCTTTCCCGCCTCCACACAAACAAGCCTCGACACCAAACGCAACCCAACTCTCGCAAACCAACCAGGATTTTACCCGTTTTTCAAGGGATACAGTCAGGGACAAAAGTTGGCACAATGCTTTACTGCATCTACGTCATACTTGGGGTAAATCCATCACTTTCCTCCCTAAGGCATCATGTCAGCAGAAATCAACAGCGGGCCGAGAATCATACCAAGCCCCCCTCAACTTAAGAATATGAGCCAGTAGAGGAAAATAAGAAGCAGAAGGGGTGAAACACTGGTCGAACTCTTATCCCAGACTGTACCTCTTCTGCACCCGGCTCCACTGGCGTTTAAATCCATCGCTCCAACAGCCGTGGACTTGGCCTGAACCTTGTAAATTTCTCTATCTCAGCTTCGGGGCGTCGCACTGGGACCGTAAGGTTAGGCGAGGAATGGTGCCGCCCCCCCCCTTCTCTCTCTCTCTCTCTCTCTCGTTGAACAAACAGAACGGTAAAGTAGAGGGGAGAGACTGTGTGTGTGTGTGTGTGTGTGTGTGTGTGTGTGTGTGTGTGTGTGTGTGTGTGTGTGTGTGTGTGTGTGTGTGTGTGTGTGTGTGTGTGTGTGTGTGTGTGTGTGTGTGTGTGTGTGTGCGCGTGCGTGCGTGCGTGCGTGCGTGCGTGTGTGAGTTGTTGTGACACGTGCGAAGCGAGAGAGTGTGAGAATCCTTGCCTCATCTCTTCTCCTGCCAACCATTGTTTGTGTTGTGTGTTGGTGGGGAAGGACATGAGAGAGAGAGAGAGAGAGAGAGAGAGAGACGCAGACCATCATGTACAGTACAGTAATAGGTAGTTGCAGCCGTGTTGTGGTATGAAACTTCCAAGAGGTAATATCGGAAAGACTGCGGTAATTATGAATGGTTTTTACCTCATATATTAATTGACGTCTTTATTAGTCTGTTACCTGTTGCTGCCATACAATGTTTTTAACTTAAAGAATGCATTTTGTATTGAGGGAACTTCTTACGGGGCGATACCTCACTCTAAAGATCCTGTAGCGCATCGTAGGCTCAAAACATTCTTCAGAAAACAGGAAGAATAAAATTAAAGACATTCCCGGGCTCAAGAGGTTAAGGATTCAAGTGACTTTGATAAGACGTCATTGCAGTTATGAAAATAGTTTATGACTTATTATGTGTTCACAATTACTGAAATCCCAATGAGAGGAACAGAATCACGTGTTTTGCATAAATTGGTTCAAACCCCAACAGGCAGCTGATTTTGTAATGCCACCTGGATCGTAGGCCCGGTTACCTGTCTTTAACTGTTCGGACCTACCCTCGGACTATTGCACCTAGCAAGGGTTCGTATGGGATTTCATGTTCACAATTTTTTCCCCTTTAGTTTCCTTAGTCTAGCGAGGAAGGGTCATGAAAAGTGCGAGTCCTCCCCCCCTCTCTCTCTCTCTCTCTCTCTCTCTCACACACACACCAAACACACACACACACACACACACACACACACACACACACACACACACACACACACACACACACACACACACACTGCCACTCCATCATCAGGGAAAGTGGACACAGACACCTTTTAAATATATGCTACGCACAGGAAAAGAGAGAACGACGACAACGACAATGAAGCAGTGGCAAAACGAGGAGTGCATACAGATGCCAGGGTGTGTCGCATGAGGCACTTCTTTCTTCAGCTCACTGTGATGTTGTTTTAAGTTCATAGCTTTGACTGTCTGGTTCTCCTTCATAATTTTCGTTCAGTGCTAGCTTTTTGTTATACCTAGCCACTCTTTAATCGTTGTGTGGCAGCAGGAATGAATTAAAGAAAGCAATAATATTAATGATGGCGTTGAAGTTCGCAGTTTGTCTGCTCCCGCTCATTTTTTTTTTTTTTTAAGTGTTGCCATTCACAGGGGGGTCCGTCATTTGCCAGGGTCTTGAGTGGTTAGAAAGGTCAAAATTTCAGCTGGTTCCTTTGTAATCCTGAATTGATTTTTTTCCGGGGGGAGGGGGCGGGTGCTGCCTTCATAAATGAAAATTTTTAAGATGTGTTCTAAATTAACTTGGGAAAATGACAGGTACCGATCTGGTTTCTTTGCTAACTTGGCTGGATGACATTTTTTTAAGCTGATTTGTTTGCAAACGTAGCCAAACGACGGTTCATGAGTTAGTTACTGTTTTAATCAGATCGAAAATGTCTGACGTTTCCAATACTTACAAAATAATTTTGAGAGTACAGATCATGCCTTTGTGCGATCATGGTAATGTATGCAGTGATGTTATTTGTGTTGGTTTGGATGGCAGGATTTCTCTGAGCTGGAAAATGAGTGTAATTGTAGCTTCAGTATAATAGCTCCGTATGTTGTAGTCTTTTATCCTTTGACAGGTAAAATTTCTATTAGTTGAAGAAAACTGTCCTGATTAGCCTGAACATATTACCTACAGTAAGTCCATACCAACAAAAGTATTAACTCATTCCAACCAATGACGTATTTTATTCTTACTATCTACGGACGATTTTTTTCAGATTCGAAGGTATATTTAAGAAGTGTATGTCTTATAATTAACCTTAATACTCCATAACTTCTTAAAGACTTACTAAGGTTGCCAAAAGTTGTCTGTTCGGTGGGAAGAAGAAAAAAAAATCAATAACAAGATCATTCCCCATCAGATTCATTGGTGTTGTGCTGCTATGCGTTCTTCCTCAAGGTCTGCCTTTCCTTGTGGCTTGAGTTACAAACGCATGCAAAACACACACACACACACACACACACACACACACACACACACACACACACACACACACACACACACACACACACACACACACAGTAAGCTACACATGAACAAATGAAAACAGCCTGCTACACACGCACACACACACACACACACACACACACACACACACACACACACACAGTAAGCTACAGATACACAAACACAATCAACTATACATACATACATACATAAACCAATACACATTCAGCTTGCAAGCACACAAATATACCGTCAGCTCAAACAAGCACACAATCAGGTACATATGCACAATCATACGGTGAAATTAATAAGTATAAATAAAAGCACAGTCCACTAACCATACACAAGCAAACACACAGTCAAATGAAAGTTGCACATTTACAAACACAACAAACAAGACAATCGCAGACACATATTCAGTTGCACGTACACAGAAAAATACATAGTCAGATACAAATAAACAAAAACACAATCAAGTACACATGGACAAGCACACGGTCAACTACACAGACACAAACAAACACACGCAATTACTAACAATCACACTCAACGCCAGAAACACAAACAAGCACACAATCGTTTAAACTCACACACTGCGCACTAAAGGCTTCTCTAGATAAGGACGGACACCTACTCTCTTTATACACTAATATATCGCACACACAGCCCTTCACCAAACATAATCACACACACACACACACACACACACACACACACACACACACACACACACACACACACACACAAATATACAGATAGACAGACTGGCAGACAGACGAGGACGGACACTAATTCTCATTAAACTCACACACATATTGCATTCCCAGCCGTTTACTGGACAGAAAAAAACACACACATACTCGTGTGTGTGTGTGTGTGTGTGTGTATATATATATATATATATATATATATATATATATATATATATATATATATATATATATATATATATATATATATACTTAGCAATATTGAGATCATAACTAAAAAAGTTGCGAGTCTCCCATCCACATTTTTATATTGTGCAATGATATTCTCACACCTGTCACTTGTATGATACTGAAGCTATTATGAAATTACGTATGCTAGTATTAATGTTCCTGGATGCTGTTTATATCCTTCAAACATCGTTACAAATTATGTTAAAATAAAAATGATAAAGATGTGCAACGACGAAATAAAATATTGATCAGGAAGAAGCGAACTGAGGACTAATAAGCCAACAGGAACACGAGATATGTGCTCACTCCTCTTCCTAATCCAACACTCACAAACCTCTGCACCCCACCTCCACTCTCGCTGCCATCACCCTCATACACTACACCCCCATGCCACCTATTCACATACTTAAACATACCTGTACATACATATTATGTATACACAGGTTCATTTATTATCTCTCTCTCTCTCTCTCTCTCTAGTACGCTTATCCCATTCCCACACGCATAAAAGCTGGAATTCACATTTCACGTCAAGTACATAAACACATCCGCACCCACGCACACCAACACCCAAGACCACCATCTACTATCCACCCTACCGCTCACAGAAATTGTACCATCCAAACTGTCACCCACAGATGACACACCACCCACCTTACCGCCAACAGATGACGTCCTACTCGCCCTACCACTCATCCACCGCACCACCCACACACTATATCCCACCCATTCACCTCCGACATACACCCACCCCTCGATCCATAAATTATGCACCATCCATTGTCCTATCTGTCACCCACAAACAACTCGTCACACACCTATCATCAGCCACTTAACCCACAGACCACACCCGCCATCCTATCATCCACTTCTCACCTACACATCCACACCTCACCTACATTCCTCCCATATACACGATCTCTTTCGCCTACAGACTACAGACTGTATCATCTCAACGCACCCATTCCCCTGTTCAGATAAGACACCCACGTACCTACCACTTACAAGCATCCACACTACTCCCACCTTACCTATATATCAACCAAACGCAGCCACCTCTCCGCCTGGTGATCGCACTTGACTCAGCTACAAACCACCTTGCCACCCGAAGCCACACCTCACCTTCTTACCCCCAAAAAACTACACCTAACCACCCACAGACTAAACCTCACTCACCTACCATCGACAAGCACCTACCCCTTTACTTACATATCACACCCAACTCATCTATCAGCAACCCCCAGAAGCGAAACCCTACCCACCTACCATCAACATACCACACACCATCACCTCCAAACTACTCCCCACCTACCTACTATCCCCAACACATCACACCCTAGCCGCTACCCACCAACTACAAATCATACCCCACCCACTTACCACCCACAGATCATACCACACCCACCTACAACCCACACCCCACATACCACCCACCTTCCATCTACATCCCACACTCCACCAACTCACGGCCCACATGCAGCACACTCACCACCCACGCAGTCCTTCCTACTGCTTCTCTAAAGATTTACTCTGCGCCGCAAACAAAAACAGCAACTTAGTGTCAGGATAACTAATGTTCGGGAGACACATGAGTTGCCGCCGCCCCCCCTCCATTCCCCGCTCTCTCTCTCTCTCTCTCTCTCTCTCTCTCTCTCTCTCTCTCTCTCTCTCTCTCTCTCTCTCTCTCTCTCTCTCTCTCTCATATTTCGTTGCCCGTTTCCTCTGCCACACAATCTTCATACCATGTCACTCCATCTTTTCTCTCGCTGAATATCCCTTTATTTCCCATGCATCTGCAATTTTACCTTCGGAAAGTACCACAAGTTTCCCAGTATAATGTCACTCCTGCCTCTCTTGTCATAATTCTCCTGCATTGCCCTCTTGGCCCTTCCTTGATACTCTGATATTAATCTCACGCGTCAACTTCCTCACAGGTTTCTCCTATGCTGAATACAGTCATTTGGGTTAAGCTATATTAAAGTAAAATCATGACATCGTACTGAAAACCTTTAAAACGACCAATTGCTTTGTCAATCTTTCTATTTCTCTTTATGCATCTCTCATCTTCCCTGAGACCACCTGACTTTGTTCCCCTCTCACAGACGCCTCTGCAGCCTCTGCATTTCGTTCTTACGTGAATTACTATCCCTCCCGCTCTAACTCTTCCTATCTCGCCTACATGTACTGATGACTATTCCCCTTGTTTTGCTTTCTCCCTCTCCTGCAGACACATCCCTTCCCTGTCACAGCATAACTTTGTTTCCCTTTCACCATTCATCCATTCATAGACGATTATCCTTCCGTCCATACATAGATGACTATCCTTCCGTCTCTAATTCACCCTCCCTTCCCATTATATACTCTTACTGATGGCTCTGCCTTTCCGCTTGCCTATGAACACATTCCTGTTTTTACCTATCACCATCTAACTTTTCACCCCTTCCACCGATGGACCTACAATCTTGACACTTTGTTCTTATGTAGAAGACTATTTCCCCATTCCACAATCTCCCATCCATCCCTCTAGCCTTGCCATCCCCTGACCTTTAGACACAATTCTATTCTTCCCTGTCACCAACTAATTTTCCGGCCATGCCCCTTCAACGCTGTCATTTCTTCCTTATCTAGACCGTTCTACCTCAAGTTTCTAATTCTCCTATCCATTCCCCTTCCCTTGCCTTCCCTCTCTCCTGCATACACATTATCCCTGTCACCACCTAACTTTCTACCCCCTTCACCCGTGCCTCTTCAACCTTGCCACTTCGTCCTTATCTAGACGGCTCTCCCTCACGTTCCTGACTCTGCCCTCCCTCCCTTTCTTTTACTCCTTCCCTCTCTCCTCTGTAACCCCCGCCCCCCTTACACAAGCACTGGCAAGGACACACATGACGCGTTGCTGAGATCGTCCGAGATGATCCGAATGATTTACCTCTGAAGGTGATACAGAGGTAAAGTGGAAGAGGAAAACACTCCATGATGCGAAAAATTTATGGGATTCATCATAATGATGTAAACTCCCACAGTACGATGACTGATGCATTTCATTCTTGATATCAACAGACTTTTTACTCGTCTCACGATGGACCTTTCTTGTGAATGAGTGAGAAACAACCTCAGTTAAATCACTTAATGCGATGAAGTCTTTAACATTCTTCTTCTGCAATCGCCAAGCCTCTGCATTTACCCTAGGGAACATCTCTCTTAGTGAAGGAGTGAATTCAACTTGTTCGGGAAGGATAGTGAATATAAGAGCCATAATGAGTACAAAGAGGAGAGAAGAAAGAGAAGAAAATGAGTAAGAAAGTGTGTGAGCAAACTAACTCCATGACATAATCTAAGAGCATTTCCGTGTTTAGAGTGGCTACATGTGACCTGACCTCGCCGCGACACACAGCCCCTCTGACTCACTGCCCCGCACCCACCATCACCTCTGATATCTTTACCACGCACCACCATTCCCAACCAGGGTAGAAAATGTAGATTTGGTCATTTGTAGTTAGCCAGATTTTGCTCTAAGTTAATGGTTTCTTACAATCTAACATGCGAGAATGTTTTGTAATGTAGATAGTAAAACTGTAGTTATTCCCTAGCATGAGTTAAAGATTTGTTGACGGATACTTGCAGTTAGCTATACTTTACTCAGAGTTAACGGTCTCTTGTAATTTATCATGCACAACTATTCTGCAGCCTAGATAAAGGAACTGTAGTCTCACAAATCTGTTCTCAGTTTAGGGGTGCGAGGTTAATATGCAGCCTGAGTTCAAAGAATGGAGTCAGCAGAATTTCTCTCTATGTTTACGAGTTCTGATATCTTTACCATGCCCCACCATTATACAGCCCTGGTAGACAATGTATAGGCAGTCAAACTTTCTCTGAGTGTTTGATTTATATGACCTGGTGTCACACATGTTGATGGGATTATTTTACGAACGCAAGGCTTCTGTAGCCTTATAGGTTGAATGAAAGAGAGGGAAAATAATTACGCAATAGGCAAAATTTTGATCTAAGCTCCGAGTACTAATAGCTTAATCATGCAGCACCATTCCCTGTCCATCATACAGCACCATTCTCTGTCCATTATCATGCAGCATCATTCCCTAGCCATTATCATACAACACCATTCCGTTGCCCAAATTGATAAAAAATAACCATTCCAAATATCGGTCGAAGTTTACAAACTAATCTACATGCTCTATTTTGTAGAATGATTTGAAAACACGTAGCTGGCTGAAGTACGCACAAAGTTTACGGTTTTTAATACGTTTACCATGCAGGACTTTCGTGGTTTACAAAGTCACTGATCGGAAGAAATATTGCCTAAGGTTCAAAAGACTAATTTTCCTATCCGTAGTATTAGACAAATCTGTAGTCTGCCTAGGAGAACTAATCACTCAAATATTACACTCAGTTTTCATATTCTAATATCTATCATGTCAAATACTACTCCTAAGCGTGAGTTAAAGAAATGACGTCATGAGAAATTTGCTTCAAGTTTACGTAAGGAGGGAAGTGAGATGAAAATAACTAAGAGACGGAAAGTTAAAGAAGTCAGGAAGGAAGTGAGAAAGGAAGAAACTAAGAGATATGAGAACTGAGGAGACTGAAAGAGGAAGAAGGGAGGATATTAAGGGACAGGAAGAAACACAAATGTTAGGGGGAGATGGGAAGGAAATAAGCAGGAGGAGGAAGGAAAGATAAGATGTGAGGGAAAGAGGGAGGAAGTGAGTGAGGGAAAGAAGGGAGGAAGTAAGGAAGGAAATGAAGCATAGGAGAAAAGACGGAAATAAACAGGAAACATGCAATAAGCAAGAAAAAGTCAAAAGGAAGTAAGAAAGAGGAAGGGGGAAAGTAAGGAGGGAGAAGGAGGAGAGTAAGAAAGAGTAAGAAGTTAAGGGGAAAAACAAGGAAGTGAAAGTGAGAGGGGTGGGAGTGATGGAGAGGGTGGGGGGAAGGAAAAGGACGTGTTAGGAAGCTTATTGACTAATGTGACGGAAAGGGAGAGAGTGACGGTTTTATGAGCAATCTTTCCTCCTGCTGATCGTTGGCATGCGGGGCGGGTCTTCTTTCAACGAGGGTGCTACTGCTGCTGCTTCGTTTACTTCACACTCTGTTTTTACTCCTCGCGCATCCTAATGGCAAGACCCACATACGTGTACTCTTGTCTCCCCTTCCATCTGCTCTTTGTATCCTGCCAGTGGGTGCTTATCTATGCTTACTGTTTAGAAATTTGGCTACAAGAAAAACTGCTGTAACACGGAACGTAAACTGACTTCGTAAAGATAGTACCATGAAATTTACTGTTGTAATACTAAATTGCTCAAAGGCTATCGTTTTTAGTTCCTTCACTTCGATGGTGTAATAGATATTTTAGTATACCTTCCTTCAGACAGTTTTATTTAGCTAAGGTGAAACTTTCTGAACTGGGCAGATAGGATATAGCCTTTACTAACTCCTCTAATACAAATGGCATTTTTTAAGTTGAATAAACGCATCGGACGATGGCAATGATATATATAAAAAATACACCCTCGAACTGAAGTGGTCAAAAGCGGAATGCACTTAAGTTATGTGATATACCTCTAGTTTACAAAGTACTAAACTAGAAAGCACCCAGAGAGCACATACCTTCGCCAATGCCATTGCCATTAAAAGGGATCCGGATCCGTGGAAATATTGTGTGGAATACATAGGATCCGGATCTGCCCCCAAATTTAATCAACTGCTCCTTGTCCCGGGGCCAACTCTTCCACAAAAGTTTATTGAAATTCATTGAGAACTTTTGAAGATACTGTGCGGGATACATAGGATCCGGACCCAAAATTTAATTGATTCTTTCTTGGCCCATGGCCCACCCTTCTACAAAATTTAGTTGAAATTCACTGAGAACTCTTGGAGATAGTGTGCGGGAAACTCCGGATCCAGATCCGGATTCCCCCAAATTTAATCAGTTCTTCCTTGGTCCATGGCCCACCCTTCCACAAAATTTCACTGAAATTCATTGAGTGCTTTTGGAGAGATCATGTGGACAGACAAACAAACATAGGTGAATACATAACCTCCTCCAACTTCGTTGGCGGATGTAATAAATATAATGAGATGGAGGATAGTTGAAGCAATGCTGAGGTAACCGATACAGTCCAAACGAAACAAGGAATAGTTTGTTTTCCTTGTAAAAGAACTTTCATAAAACATTACTTACTTGCCAACCAGGCATCAGTGTCCTGTGAACATGCAACAGGTTGTGCAGTATAATATTCGTGTAATAAAAAAGGAAGAAATGTGAGAATTCAGAAGGGAATATATGAAGAAAGCTAAAAATGCAAAGGAAACATGCAAGTTTACGATAAGAAAGCAAAAACGACGGAGTATAGTGTATCCTTACCAGAGCTGCACGAGTCCCTAGGGGGTGTGTGGGTGACCTTTTGCCAGCTTGATAAACAAAACACTGAAGTCTCTTGCGCCACGGATCCCGCAGCCACATCCATGTCTCGTCCATTCTGTTGCTTCCCAGATTCCTTTTGTTTATTGTCTTTAACATGGTCTCTTCTGAGGGAATCTGTTGAATATAGAAGGAAAGGCTTGTAGATGTGTTGACAGACAGCGTGAAGGTAGCAAGTGATGATTTAGTAAACGAGGAGCAGAATAGTTTCAGAGATGGATGAGGGTGTATGGATTACATAATGAGGCCTACTTGTTAATGACTAACCGAAGATGCGTTAAAAACTAATAGCATTAAGGAATCTGAATAAGGATAGTTCATTAGGCAAGCAGTATGGTGGGCTTCGATGACATATGGAGCTAAGGCTGTTCAGAGCTTGCGTGATGGGGCAAAAGCTTCTGTGTTTGTGGATGGAATGTGAAATGAGAAATATGATTTACACGCTGGGCTGAAACTGACTTTCTTCATGTATTCATAGCGGTTTAAGATTTAGGCCTATGTGAATGGGATGCTGAAAGATTGGGAAATAGCAACACTTGGAAGGGAAGTCGCTGTAAGATATGGAAACTATAATAAGAACTCTGCATTTTCCTCAGTAGTTAATTCAATGTTCTTAGGAAATAAGAAATGGAAGCTGACATTTCAGGAAAAGTATCTGCATGTTAGAACAATGTCCTGAGTTTTGATAGGGACACTAACACAGTCTGTGATATGGTACTAACTGGTATGGATATGAAAAATGTGACAGTCCTTAGCTATTTAGGAAATGTTGTCAATAAACGCATGCTATAACATGGAGGATGAACTCTTTGAAAGGGTACAGTAATGGATAAAAGTAAAAGGTTTTGAGGACAATGACAAAGATTAGTTATGTGAATGAGTGATTGTGGAAAGTGATATATAATAGTGAATTCTTCAGGCTTAATGTATATCAATGCAGGGCGAACCATGCCTTGGTCTGTAAGACACCGGTCTAGAGAGAGAGGATAGTAAAAGCAAGGTCCACTATAGGTGGATGAAAAGTCAATTCGTGAGCAAAATTGAAGGTTGAATGTTAACTATATGAATAGAGAATGAAAGTCAATGGAGTGGGAAATATAAAAAGACGTATTTCGAGGTGGTGTGTCCATAAAGATCGAATGGAGAGTCAGAGGTCGGCTATTGAGGGATGTATGAGAGTTCGGTGGCTGGAGGGGAAGAAGTAAAAACGAAGGGTAGGCGAAGGCGAAAGATAAGGGAATTATCAGGAGACCGAATCAAACATGTGGGAACAAGAATCATTACTGGGTAGTAGCAGAAATGTGCATCGCTTCTGTTGTTTAGATCATCCCTTACAGGACGTGCTGTCAGGGCAGCAGAGACAAGGCTAAGACTTTTTTTTTTTTTTTTTTTTTGGTTACTTAAACCTTTAGATCATTTCATTGCTCCAAAATTTCCATGACAAACACTGGCATTCAGTTTATGTTTCACACCTTTACAAATATTGTCTGGTGGTAGCCAAGTAGACATCTCCAGATATTTAATTCGTAATCACAGTCACAAATTAACGGAATGTGTTCATTAAATATGAATCAATTTTAATGCGTAATGGTGAATGGCTTTTCCTGGAGTAAAAGCAGTTTCACACAACACTTAGAAATTCAGTACACGTGGATTCAAACACTTGTAATTACGTCACAATGCTGTACGCACGTCACCCTGCACGTGAGCAAGGGGAGGCACGTCACTGGGGATACTGTGGACGATGATGGGGCTGGGATGAGACGAGGGAGGGAGGCCAGTGATGAGAGAGACAGTGCTGTGGCGCGACGCTGGGGCTCTGTCGCTTAAGGACTGTCTTCTTGTGATGTTCTTTGGTTTTCCTTTCTCTTTTCATTGTTCTCGTCATCGTCATCATCACCATCATTTTTTATTCCTGTTATTGTCATTGTCCTTCCCCTTGTCCTTGTCCTTGTTCTTGTCGTTGTCGTTATCATTGTCATTGTCCTCCTCCACCTCCTCCTCTTCCTCTTCCTCCGCCTTCTTCTCCTTCCCCTCTACATTTCCTTCTTTCTCTTCTCTGTTCTTTTCTCTTACACGTTGGTTATATTTTAGTAGAATTAGCCTTTTTTTTCAGATAACATCTTCATTGGCTAGTAGGCCTCTTCTTATCCGTACTTATTATTAATTCCTATGTACTCCTATCTCCTCCTCCTCCTCCTCCTCCTCCTCTTCCTCCTCTTCCTCCTCCTCTTTATCAGTTCATCTTTTCGTGTTTGTTTCCCCTTCTTAACTTTTATTCCCATGTTTTCTTCACTTTCATATCTAGCCAGTAATGATTAGACGCAAAAAATATATTATACTCAGTTTTTTTATTGAGGCGAAGATGCACTTGACAGGTTGGTGATGACTGGCTAAATGCAACATATTCGAACAGCATTTACTAACCCAAATTTCCACCTCAGATATATGTTGTCAATTAATAACGCTAACAAGTAAAAAGATGATAAAGTAATGTTGCATTCAGCCAATAATCACCAACCTGCCAAGTGCATCTTCGCCTCAGTAAAAAAAACTGATTATAGTTAACTGATTTGATTTAGTGGATTATAACTCACTCTCTGTCTGTCTATCTGTCTGTCTGCGTGTCTGTCTGTCTCTCTGACTATCTGTCTGTCTGTCTGTCTGCATGTCTGTCTGTCTCTCTGTCTCTGTCTGTCTGTCTGTCTGTCTGTCTGTCTCTCTCTCTCTCTCTCTCTCTCTCTGTATGTCTGTCTCTATCTCCGTCTCTGTCTGTCTGTCTGTCTGTCTGTCTGTCTCTCTCTCTCTCTCTCTCTCTCTCTCTCTCTCTCTCTCTCTCTCTCCCTCTCTCTCTTTATCCCCACATACCTACCAACCTACCTACGTTTCATCCAACACACAGACACAAACAACATAAACAAGCAAACACACATGCAAAAATATACATATACGCACATAAGTGAGCATACACACACACACGTATGCACACACACGCAAACACACACACGCACACACACAAACACATACACACACAAAAACACACATGCTCACGTACACACAAACACACACCACACACACACAAACACACACGTACACATTCTCTGTCTCTGTCTCTCTCTCTGTCTCTCTCTCTCTCTCTGTCTCTCTCTCTCTCTGCTGTAATATTCTTTTTCCGATTTCTGGCTAAGTTTAAGTTCCGATATTAAGATTGGACCGCCTCTTAGAGGCCATAAGGTTTGTGTGGTCTGTGTATCTGCTTAACACTCACTCTCTCTTTCTCTCTCTCTCTCTCTCTCTCTCTCTCTCGTCTTTGCAACAGTAATCTCGACTTTCACGCCTCCCCGTAAAATTAGGATTCTTATTTAAACGAGGGTGACCGAAATAGGCGCCTGGGTTCCCGTTACTTGAGGGAGTTGACGATACGCTGGTTACGGCGTGTGAGGAAGAGAAGGAAAGAGAAGAGAAAAGAGAAGAGACTGATAGAGATAGAGACGGAGGGTGTGAGGGAACCGTGTATTGTGTGCATGCAACGAACTATGTATAGTCATGTATATATAGATATAACCATATATGGAAGTGTGTGTGTGTGTGTGTGTGTGTGTGTGTGTGTGTGTGTGTGTGTGTGTGTGTGTGTGTATGTGTGTGTGTGTGTGAGGCGGAGAGAGGTGTGTCACGGGCTAATATACTGCCTCTGTAATTTGGTGGGATTAACATGGCTGACACAGAAACACGAACACAGCCTGCTAGTTTAAGCTAATTTAGGTAAAGTTTGTGTGTGTCCCAGAATAGATTCACCTCAGAATGTTAAAACAGCTTTCTTCAACACACTGATATTGAAGGCAAAGTAACTAGTGTCTTCTCCAGTTATAATTAAAGGAATGTTCGTCAATGTACCAGAACGGATGGACCCCCAAATTCCTTTCACTTTGATTTTTTTTTTTTCTTGTTTATTATTTCAATTTTCCTCCAATTTCTTTCAACATAGCTCAAAAAAATGCATTTATCACACTGGTTATCACATATTCCCTCTGGGTCACATACGCATAAAAAACAAGGCAATTAATGTTCGGTCTCATTCAGCAACTGAAAATCTGTTTCATCTCCCTTACGATGAGATATCACACCAGAAATCTGTCTTCCTCCTTATTGGCGGCATCGGCATTATCATTACTGTAACCATCACCATTATTTAGCAAATGAACCTTTGTTTCATCTTCTTCACGATGATCTCTCTCTCTCTCTCTCTCTCTCTCTCTCTCTCTCTCTCTCTCTCTAAAAAACTGTTACCTTCATGCATTATATCATCATTTTGATTATCATTGTGATGATGGCGATGATGATGACCATCAACATCAATCACTCTCCTCCTGTCTAATGAACTATAGGTTGGAACCGGAAGCAGAAAATATACAGTATAAACAAAGCGGTATGTCATCACCTTTTCCGCGAAATGAGTCACCCCTGCCATCACTAATCTTGAATGCCTTCCAGATACTCATTTCCATCCTTTTCACCTTTTATAACCATCTACTTGCTGAACGTCATAATTATCGTCCTTAGAAATATGATAGATTTCGAGCAAAGCACTGGAAAAGTCACGGACAAACGGAAATATTATACACCTTGAAAGTGCGCGTAGTGAGTGCGTGACAAGCGATCGAGCGAGAGCCATGTTATCACAGTCTTCCTCTGATATAAAATTAAAGGCGGAATATCTGATTCTTAACTGCTAGAGCTGATGCCCCACAACACAGTGTTACAACGGAAAGTCTTTTTAAATTTGATTTCGTAATTGAGGCGCTCTCCAGTTAGAATCAAACACTCCCTTGGAAAACTAGAGATTCCAAGAGGCTCCTACGACTTTATGGGTGAGTTTTCAGTTGACAACAAAATTTATTGAAAGAATGTATCACACGCAGAAAGAATTTCAACTCTACTTCACATAGGAGTAAAGTTATTAGTTTCTGCTTAGCGTGACGGTCGGGTCGGATCAATCAGGGCCAGTCTTTTTCAAACTTAACTGAGAGTAAACATCGCTCACTCGCTTCGCTTGCTTGCTCTTAAAATGAGTTTTGGTATGTACGAGAGGATTTCAATAATTTTCATATTTCTAAACAAAGTTGGGATGCAGTGTGCCCTTATAACACTAATCTAGCTTGATTTTCTTTTCTTTTCTGTTGCTAGATCATATACGTGTAGAACTTAATGACTGGCTTACACGTCTGACAGGGGCGGCCAGTCCAACCATACACAGTCAAGCCGTGTTTTAAGGGCAGCTGATTCGTAGGACCGAAGAAAACACTACCATCAGTGAAGAAGCGACTCGTAGAAAAAGATAATTGTCATAGTCTTCTCTGGAAGAATAGGATCCAAATGAACCAAAATGCCGCTAACCAAACCAGAGTGTGTTGGTGTGAACTTGCCTTCCTGTTTCTTTGTATTCCTCTGTACAGTGATTCTGGAAAAGGTATGGGTGTGAAAGGCTTCTAGAGTGAGTGAAGAGTGCACGTGGATTTTTGTCTTACCCATTACTTTTATAACAGCAGGGACATGATTAGGATAAATACAATGATGCTGACACGATTTCTGTTTTTTTTATGTGTCTTCAGTTCGGTGCTGACTCTGCAGCATATCACAGCAGACAGCTGCCCGCCCATGTCACGTGTGTGGGGGCCGGTCACTACGATACTTATAGTGGATGAGTTCGAGGTTAGAAAATGAGAACAGGAGAGAAGAAATATACCAGTAAAGAATAATTATATATATCCTCCACAGTCACGACAGAGATACAGTGGCCCCTTAAAGCAATAAATAGATACGAGCGAGTATTGTTCAGTACGAGGCGCTATCACTCCTCCGCACGATACCTTCTTAACGAACAGCAATCGATATAGTGCAAAGTAGTTTATGGCCATAAAGTGTGACTGGAGAGAAATTCCTAGCTATGACTGCTAACCCCTGCAATACCATGATGTCTTTTGTTGCTGTCTTCAAATTATTTTACACAAATTATGAGAGATTGCTCTTATTCAGGAAATAAAGTCTATACCTAACCCTTCTAGTTCGAAAGATCCCTCGTAAGACGTGCTAAATTGCCAGAAGCCAGCAAAAAATACGTATGAAAGATATCGTACTGACAGGTTAATATAAAATATGTAAAGATCCCTGTGTTTTGCATATCACCAAATTACTCTCATTATCTACGCAGCTGAATTACGAGCCATTGTGACACTATATATGAATGTATTTGAGTCCCGCTTGGAACCAGTCGTATCGTGAATACTATTGTAAAGCGATGCCACTTTAGACTTAGTGTTAATATTTTTTTTCGACAAACTATTTTCTCCGTCCTCAGATTAACCACAAACCATTTCAACCAAGAAGTTAATGTATTCGTTTTCCACTTTCGTATTTTTTCTTTCCTTGTTTCTGGCTCGTACCTCACCCTTCATCAGTCGGAAAAAGATCTCTGTTCACATCAAAAAGAGGTCCAGGTAGGGTCAAAATTGTTTTACGTTCCCAAGAAACACCTTTTCTAAATGTGGGTAAAATTATTTCTAACTTACAGATGGTGATAATAACTCGGTTCCTACCTGTATTATTCGTAGTAAATAGCCATACCATGGAATATCACAGCGGTGCGGTGCCCTTTTCGACTCTATAATTTCTCTCTCTCTCTCTCTCTCTCTCTCTCTCTCTCTCTCTCTCTCTCTCAGCAAGATTTTTTCTCCGTCCTGAGTTTACGGGAGTGTGAGATTAAGCCATCAGAAGGAGAAACAATTTATCCGTCCTGCTTTGTGTTGCTGTAAATGACCACGTCTTGGGGGTGATACTTATGTAATATATTAAAGATTTATAATTATGATACGGACCCCGGTACATATCGAGTTTTTCTCCCTCTCCGAAAGAAGGAAGGAGTAAAAGGGATGATTCCATTTCCTTGCTTGGAGCCGGCAGCGCTATTTACTACCTTCATTCTGATTATGTTTTTAATGTTCTATTCTTCCCATTTCCAGACTTTTTTTTTTTTTTTTTTTTTTCCTTTGGCAAGATTAAGAGGTGTTGAGAAGCATTCATTTAGCTTTAGGAGGAACTGTCAAACCACAGGGATGTACCCCCAAGAGAATAGAGTAAAAAAAATATGTTCTAAAGTTGAAGGGGCTATGTACACCCATGAAAATACATTAAGAAAAATTATGTCCTTAAGTTTAAGGGGTTATGTACACCAAGAGAATATAGTAAAGAAATTGTGTCTTAAAGTTGAAGGAGCTATGCACACCCAAATGAATATAGTGGAAAATCACGTCCCAAAATATATACACTCAAGAGATCTGGCAACTCCACCCTTTCTTCAGCGTCTTCCACAAACACATTCTGAATTGTTAGGAATCTTACATGGGATCCTGCATCTGAGAGTCAAATTTACTCAAACCCAGCAACTAGTAAAAAATTGCTCATAGGGGAAAATGGAGGGCCCACTTTTTGTTCAGTGTAGCCTACAGACACATCCTTGAATCATTAGGAATTACACACTTGATTCTGAATTTACTCATCCACCTTCATCAGATCACACTATCAAATAAAGGCCTATAAAAAAAGAATTTTTTGTGTGTGTCTACATAAACACTCTTGAACTATTAGCATTTGTACTTGTAACTGCAGATCTACAAGCGTTCATGAACCCCCTCCCCCCTTTCCATTTACTAATTCCTCTTTTTCTCCGTATGCTAACTGCCCATACGAAAATAAAAGACGCCACTCATTCTCCAGCATCGCCCACGAACCCATCCTTGAAGTATTAGCAATTATACACACGATTCTGGATCTACAAGTCTACGCTCATCAAACCCACTTAACCCTTTGCCCATACGAAAAAAATAAATAAATAAATAAAAGACTACCCTCTTTCTCTCTCTTTCTCAAAAAAAAAAAAAGAAAAAAGTCAGAATTCACACAAGGTACATTCCCCACAAAATTACCCCTCTCCTTAGCTCGAGCCGTTTATCGTGCTTGATCAATAACAATAAATTGCTTGCTGTAACTCGGCCGTCAAATTGTATCTGGTACCGCGTGACAGCTCCCTGGCCACGGGTACTAATCACGGGGTGGCCACGAAAGATATATACAGTCCGCAGGGAGAGGAGGAAGAGGTAGTGCATAAGAGGAGAGAAGGGGAGAAAGAGAGAAGGCAAAGGGATGGAGAGTGGGTAAGAGAAGAGGGGGAAAGACAGAAGGGAAGAGAATTGAGAAGTAGGAAGGGAAAGAGGAAGAAGGGTGATGAAGAGGAGGGGGTGAAGTGACGGAATGTATAAAAGAAAGCAAGGAAGAGGAGAAGAAAAGAGAAAAGAGAGAGGAAGGAGGGCAAGTGAGTGAGGGAGAAAAGAAGATAAAGCAGTGGAAAAAAAAGTGAAGAAGGGAAAAATGGCCACGAATAATATACAGTCAATAGGGACAGGATAAAGAAGGAGTGCATAAGAAAAGAGAGAGAGAGAGAGAGAGAGAGAGAGAGAGAGAGAGAGAGAGAGAGAGAGAGAGAGAGAGAGAGGAGGGGAAAGAGAATGAAGGGAAGAATGAGGGAGGGTGAAAGAAAGGAATGTGTACTTGTAAGGGAAAATAAGGAGGGGGAGGTGGAAAACACAGAAAATAGGAGAAATGAGTGGGAGGGGAAAGGAGAAGAAGGAGGGGAAATGGAAAGAGCGAAAATGAGATGGAAGAATGGCTTCGGTAAATACATAGTGAACAGGGAGAGGATGAAGAAATATTGGCTAGGGGAAGGAAAGGAAGAGAGGGGAGGATAGGGAGAAGGAGGAGGTAGGAGCATGAACAGGAAAGGGAGAGAGAAAGGCAGTTCCTAAGTAGGACAGAGAGAGAGAGGGATCAAACGGGAGGGGCAACAGAGGAGGGAGGGGAAGGAGAGGGAAGAAGTAGGAGGGGAGGGAGAAGATATAAATAAGAGAAGGAAGAGAAGGATGGAGAGCAAGTAGGAGTTAATAAGAGATGAGGGAGGAGGAAGGAGACTGGGGGACCAAACGTGCATTGAGGAATAGGGAAAGAATGTGACGAAAGAAAGGGATAGCATATGAGGAAGAGAAAGGCAAGAAGAAGGAAGGAACGTGATTGAAAGTAACGAGAGGGCATATGGAGAGAAGAAGGAAAGGAGAGAAGGGTAGAAGAGGAGGGGAGGAGGGAAGGAGAGGAGAGAGGAAGAAGGAAGGTAAAGGAATAATTATAATGAAAAAAAGGAGAGAGGAAGGGGCCTTTGCCATATAATGTACGCCTAGGACTCAGCAGTGATTATAGGACCATGTATCAATGTGTTGCCTAGAGCCACTTGAAGGTTGCTCTCTCTCTCTCTCTCTCTCTCTCTCTCTCTCTCTCTCTCTCTCTCTTTGAGCTTGATATTACAGTAGGTATCGATCGGATTGTAGGACCGGACTGAAGGCATGGTGCAGGAAGTGGTGATTGTGGCAGTCTGATGAGGGTAATGGTGAATCTGATCATAGTACTTGCATAGTCGATGGTCATAGTTCCGATAATGATGATGATGATGATAATAATGATGATGATGAACAGACGAAGGTAACAGAAGGAAGTTTTGCAGGTCATGTTAACAGGTCATTGCGTTGAAAGTTACGGACGTCATGGATTAAATAATGATGCAGTAGAGGAAGACACACTGTGAAATGTATTAATACATTGCCTGGAGAGGTGTGCATTATGTGGAAGGAGTGGTCTGGTAGTTAAGGAAACAGTTTTGAGTGTGTTAGTAGGACTTTCATGGGTGTACTGTATATGACAGGGAACACTTGATGGCTGAATTAAGTAAGGAAGTAATGTGAGATGTGTTAATATTATTCTTAAAGATGTGAATAAAGTAGATCAAGTGATTTTGCACGTATAAGGGACGGAAATTATGTGGAATGTGTTAATATTATTCTCAGATGTGTGAATTCTGACGCTTACAGGTGGTGTTGGAGGAAGCTAAGGTAGGAAATTAGGCCGGGTGTATGTTAATGTTACTTATAGCGGCGTGTATGATTTGGATCAGACTTTGCTAAAGTCAAGGAAGTTGTGTTGGACTGTGGGTGGTGTGTTATTACTTTCAGAGGTCTGTATATGAATTAGGTGATCCTGTGTTAAACAAGGAGTGTAGATGTGTGCTTCCATTACCTTCACATTATGTGGATGGCGTAAATTAGGTGATGGTGGAGTTAAAGGGAGGAACTATTATGGGTGATGATGGAGATAAGGGAAGGAAGTACTGTTGGTGCTGACGGAGTTAAGGGAAGGAAGTACTGTAGGCGATGGTGAAGATAAGAGAAGGAAGTACTGTAGGTGCTGGTGGCGTTAAGGGAAGGAAGTATTTCAGGTGATGGTGGAGTTAAGGGAAGGAAGTACTGTAGGTAATGATAGTGTTAGGTGAAGGAAGTATTGTAAGGTGTGCTTATATTACCCTGAAGATGCGCATAATATGGATTAAGTGATGCTGGAGATAAGTGAAGGAAATACTGAGCGGTGAGCTAGCATTACTTTGAAAGGTATTCACGATATGGATTACGGGATCTTGCAAAAATTTCTGACAACAATTTCTGAAACATGTGATGCTGATCAAACACGTCTGATCACTGCTGATTACTCTCTGTAACATGGACAGCAGACATAATACATCTAATCATAAAGCTTTTCATGAATTACCGTAAACGATTTGGGATTGGGATACACTTAAACTCTCAGTTACAATAATAGAGGCATAAAATAATATCATTTCACTTGTCGAAAATTTGACATATAAAAACCACAAGTGATCCTAGTAAAGTCATCATCACCATCGTCACCTTGATCATCAAACATTATCCTCCTCCTCCTCATCATCATCATCATCATCATCATCATCATCATTACTGTTACCCTATTTCTCAATTTTTAAAAATGAAGTGGTCAGGATCCAGTAATAAGCAAAGGACAGCATACGGCAGGGAAATTATCAGCATCTTGACTTGTAATATGAGTCAAGCAGCCAGTCACTTTTATCTCAAGCTTTTAAAATTCTAGGTTTCATTTCAGAGACAGAACGATCCGCACATATATATATTTCTTTCCTATTTGTAAAAAATGGGTGGTTACCATCGACCTTGGGACATTAGTGCCCATGAGAGTGCTCTATGGCTACAAGCTTGGTAACTAGCCACACAGTCACCTCTCTCAGGCAGGAAACTCAGCCACAGGTACAATACATGAAGTCAAAGTCCAAGATGAGACTCACATTATTGCTATCTTATTACACACCTTAGAATTTTATTTTTTCAAAAACTTGCAGCAACTGCTAGTAAGCAATTAGCTGGTTTGCTGCTTGGTTTAGCTCTTAGTTAACAGCCGTACCATGACTAACCAAAATATGCGGATTCACTATGAGGAAGCATATGGCCATTTTATGTATGTATTATGCGCGTCAAAATGTTGCTAAAGTATTGAGCAGTAACAGAGAGGGTTTACAGAGAAGGAGGGGGGGGGGTATAAAAAGAACGGAGAATAGAGGGCGGGGGAGTACAAGTAAACGGTAAGGACCGTAAGGAGAGGATGAAAGGTGTCTAAAGGAATAGCCAGCAGCATTTCTTTTTAATTTCCAATAAAGATCGTATTATAAATTACGTGCGCATAAATAACGAATATACAAAATTTTTCATGATGATATGCTGTAAATGACTTCTCATGTGCAACAAGTCAATATCTTAGTTAAATTTCGGTGTTGCTGCAAACTCAGAAGAAAGTGAATATGGCAGATAGGTGGGGTGCGACGAGACTGACCCCCTCTGGTAATTAAACAGTACACAGGTAAATTGATTGGATCGATGCACCCCGCGCCGCCAGAGTGATCCCTTATTAACCACCACACGCCACCTTGCCGCACCGCACCTTACCACCTCACGCCCTGCCGCGCCAACTCACCTCCTGACTATTGCTCTTTCAGAGTTGAACAAATTCATTTGGCTTTTGGGGAACATAAAATGAAAGAAAAAATCGTCTAATAACAGATGGGATTAGTAGCGACCGTTTCTAACATCGCTCTGAAAAGTCTAAAACAACTGTCTGGTTGTTGTTGTTGTTGTTGTTTTTGAGTAACCCCAGTCTATCTGACCAAGGAGACCCATCAGTCGCAGGCAAGCAACCGCCCCTCCAGGGCCGTCCTGTACAGCGAACTGATGTTTCCTTGCGGTGGAAAACACCTCGTCACAGCAAGACGCGGGGAAGAGTGTGGAGGTTTGGTTTCTGAATGGACCCCGCATTTGCGTCTCTCCGCCCAGTAAACATGGGCACCATAGTAGGCTCCACATCACCGAGTTATTTGGCTATATGATCACCAGCCAGCGTTGTGAATGGTTTCCTGGGCTACAGGAAACCACTCGGCTTGTCAATCAGCGTAGAGCAACCTGAAGTGGAAAAAAAAAAAGTAATAAAAGGTGACAGGAAGGATGGGAGAAATAGCAAGAAAGGAAGGCTGACACAAAAGAAAAAAAAGAAAAAAAGGAAGGGAGAAATGTGTAGCACTCCATG
>NC_137023.1:50367931-50430431 GCF_032717465.1 Coenobita brevimanus | reverse complement strand
TCTTCTAATTAATTATTATTCATAGAGTCATATTATGAATAAATTCAGTGAATCACTCCCCACAACGCTGGGTCTGGTGTTGAAGTTTAAACTAGAGAATTTATAGATGGAATAAGTTTTATATTTGAATATTTACTTACAGTCTTATGTATATTTAAGAAGTAAAAAAAAAAAATACACCACATCTGCGCTACTTCCTAAACAGAAAGATCACGCTACCTCCCTCATAAAATCCACTTCCAAATGAGTGGATGTGTTAAACCGAATCCATACCTTCTGAACCTCCGAAACAGCTGTTGACTTTGCACAGGGGTCTTTTCCACCACTGAGAACAACTCTCATGTGTGTGTTGGGGGGGGGAGGGGTGGATGCTAACCATATAAGTCTACAGATCTAAGCGGATTAGTGCTGCATTTTTATCTCTCTATTTTCCCTATTTCAATGGTTACTACTCTTGTGAATTGTCTCCTTGCATCCCTCATCCATTACAGTGGGGGTGTAGTACTCGTCTGGTAACACCCTCTCGCCCCGTTTCTCGTCCTCTCTAATGCAGAGTCAACCAATATTTTCATTCATGCATGCAACAGGCCAGCTTTTAAATGTGTTCCTCCGTCTGTATTTCTCTCTGTCTGTTACTTTCAACCTTTTAAACGTAGTCTGTCCAAGCATCTCGATATGAACGAATGCGGAATTTGGCTGTTGTTTGTTAAAAACAACTTGCAGGCTTCTAACCTTTGGTTCCCTCTTCCTTCCATAAAAAAAATAAGTCATTAAATATTGGTCTCATTACGATTATTCTGACAATGATCTGATATGTGGGTTGTGAATCATAGGTCAGGAATCAGGGAATCTTATTTCCATTTCCTTTGCTGTGAAATACGGAGGCACACGTTATACTAGAGCATATTCCCTCCCTCTTCAACATAATGCTTTCACGATATTCTCATTCATGGCAGCAGAATATGTAGCTCCTTTTGTCTATTGTGAAAGAAGGATGCCATTTAATACCTTTATCGTGATAAGCTTTTAAACCCAATAACATATGGCAGGAGCCAAAATGGAACAATATCGCTTGTGAAGGGCTTGATAAAGATCTTATCTGAACCTTGCAGTCTGCGGAACCTTTTTGAACAATTAGACACGCTGTAATTCGAGATGGGCTCCAATTCCTTACAGGGCAAATGTATCCTTTAGTCCAGTGAAATAGTTTGAAGGTAGGAAAAGTACAATTCTATGTAAGCATATCCCGTCTAAAGAACTGATTTTACAAGAAATGTTTGTCAGAGACTAAATGCAGCAAAACTGTCAGTGAGAGAACTGATAAAAGACGTCTTTTAGTCCGGTAGCATCTTAATTCTAACAAAATCTCCTGTCAGTAAGCATCGTCATTGTTGTAAAGGAATAAATGAAATATTCTTTTCTCTTTTTCTCTCTTTCTTTGGTTAGTAGAGTCAGTCCTTCCCCAGTAAGGCCGTTCAGATATGCTCTTTCATGACGACTGAGAAAGTACCGGGCGTATTCCTATCTGATGCGAGATGGGGCCGATCCTAAATTATTCCGTCTGATGTTACAATTTTTCTCAGCCTGTCGGACGTAAAATAATTCCACTTCACGACGTCTCCTCCACACAGCAGCGTCATCGCATTTTTTACCTCCCTTATCGCACTTCATCATCGTGCCTTCGTATGTGCCGCTCCTGCCGTCCTCCTCTTGTGCGTCCGTCTTTCCTTTCTCCCTCTCCTGTCCTGTCCATTCTATTTTTTACCCTTTTTTTTTTTTTCTTTATCCTACTGTTCTGCTTTAGTTTGAGCTTTATTATTTATCCCTGCTTTGTTCCTGCTACTTACATCTTGCTTTATTTTACCATCATATGGGTCTCTCTCTTTTCTCTCTACCCTTGGTCTGTGTGTGTGTGTGTGTGTGTGTGTGTGTGTGTGTGTGTGTGTGTGTGTGTGTGTGTGTGTGTGTGTGTGTGTGTTTACTTATTCTTTCTCTGTCCTACTACTCCGTTACTCCTCCCTTCTTCAAGATTATCGCTGCTATTTCTGCGATTTTTTTTGTATCTGGTGTTTAACTGTGTATTTTTTTTCTATTTATGTAGCTTTCTTTCCTTTACAACCCTTTCGTTACTCATCCCTGCTGCATGATTTATACATTTATTTTTGCTATTAATTCCTTGCTATATTATAAATTGCTTTATGCTCTCTCTCTCTCTCTCTCTCTCTCTGTTTGTCTATCTGTCTATGAATCATTATGCAGTTTTTCTTCTATCTGTTCCCGCCCCCCATTTTATTCTAGTTTAATCTCTATGAATATTTTGTGTGTTACTTGCCTTTAATTCATTCTCTTCTATCTCTTCCTCTTCTGCTCCTCTTCATCATTCGTTTCATTTGCGTGTTGTCCTTCAGTGCGATAATGTTTTTAATTTTGTTTTGCTACCTCCAGGGAATTCTATGCAGCTCAAGGGACTCTTTTTGCAGTGGATGGGCTAGCTAAGGAATCTAAATAAAAACGGAAAATAGCTATGCATCCATTTAAATGAGAACCACTTAATACTCTTTTATTTCACTTTCTTTTCTCTAACTTCTACCATCTCTCTATCTTGAATTGCAGCAAGAAATGAACACTAGAAAATGCTGCTTGTCACGAAAAAAGTGCTTTGAAAAGGATGTAGAGTCGCAGCACTGTCTTTTCCTGCCACTGAGCTGCGTGAAATAAGCTGCAAAGGAACGAAACTTTGGCACGTCAAGGTGAAAAGATCATAGCACTTCGTCTGCTCTCACCTCTGTGTTACTTTCTCCTTATCTGCACGATTAATATCCTCACTTACGATAGTGTCTTTTTTCCTACCTTATTCCTGTCACCACCTGACCACTTTATTAAACTTTTGGGAGACATTTCATGGCTGAGGGGAGTAATGGATGGGAGGGGAATAGTGGATAATGGAGGGGAACAGTGGATGTTTGAAGGGGAATAGTGGATGGTGGAGGGAAATAATGAAGGTTGCTCCTAACCCCTTCAACACAAGAGGTTTTCCTTAAGCTTAGGAAAATCGCATAGAGTTAATAAGAAAAAGCAGATAAAACATTTCAGCTGAAGAATGAGTTCAATTTTTTTTTTCTTAAGTGACCAAGAATACATTTGCTTTTTCCTGTCGGTTATCTTCTTTCATTTATCCTACATTTCTTCTTACCTTCCCCCATCTCTCTCTCCCCCTCTCTCTCTCTCTCGCTCTCTCTCTCTCTCTCTCTCTCCGATGAAGTTGATAAGGGTAAGTCTATCATTCTCAGTGGCTTAACTATCTCCCCTATCTATGTGGCGCTGTCTTTTGCCTCGCTGTCTTTTGTTCCCCCTTTCTTTTTTGCCCCCCTTCCCTATTTTTTATTTAATAAGCGTCTCTATTCTTACTTGCTCTTCCTACTTCCCTCTTTCTTATGCTCCATGTTATACCTTCCTGTTCATGCTGATTTGAGGAAAAGTAGATGGCAATAAATACGTGGAATAAATAAGTAAATAAATAAATCAAACGTTAGGGGATTGTATAAGCCAATTCTCACCAGCACACATCACACCTCACTCTCCTCACACAAGACCCGGCCACATCCCACTCTGTCACACAACACTTTGCTACACATTATACGTTACTATTCTTCATCATATCACACATCAAGCTGCCACACTTCACACAACTTCATCTCACACCACTCTCACACCCACTGTGTCACACACACACACACACACACACACACACACACACACACACACACACACACACACACACACACACACACACACACACACACCACACTTCTCCTCCTCCATTACAGAAACACTTCTAACATTTTATGTATATACCTGGTTTTCCTAAAGACTGTATATTATTTTCATTATTTCGTTCTTCAATCATCATTCCATTCGCCAACCTTACCCTCCTCCTCCTCCACTCTCTCATCGCGAACTAATTTCTTCACCAGAGTTTTCGTGTTCCTCATTTATTCGTCCTTGCCTCACGTAGCGTTCGCCCTCTCCTCTCCCCTCTCAATAACCCTTTCATTACCACTCATTTTCTCTCCCTTCTCATTTTCACTCGTTCTTGTTGCTGACCCTATCATTCATTGCTCCTTTTTTATTCTGCTTAATATTTTTGCTCTCTCTCTCTCTCTCTCTCTCTCTCTCTCTCTCTCGTTTTCTTCCTCTTCACCCCTTCTGCCTCCTTCACTCTTCTTTCCCCTCCCTTCCCTTCTCTTTCATCTCCACTCCTCTTTGTCTCCCCTTCCCATTCCTCCCTACTCCACTACTTCTCCCTTCCCTCCCACTTCTTCTCCCTACTCCACTCCTCTCTCTCTCCCCTGCAACCCCTTTTCCCTCCTCTCCAGTCCTCATTCTTTCCTTTGCCTTCCCTTCTTATTTCTCCTCTACAACCTTTACTACTCCCCCTCCTCCTCCACTCCTCTTCCCTTCCCTCCTCCATTCCTCTTCTCCCTCCCACCCCTTCTCCCCTCCTCCACTCTTTCTCTCTACCTCCCCTCCATCCCTCCTCCCCGACCCAGCCTCCCCTTGTTCATCTGGAGGTGATGGGAGAGATAAGGCCCAACCCCTCCACTGCTCAGCCGATGGAGGGGCCGGAGAGAAAGTTGGAGAGGAAGTTGGACTGGAGGAAGAATGAGGAGGAGGGAGGAAAAAAACACGTGAGAGGAGTGAGGAAAAAATATGAGGGAGAGAGGGGAGAAAAAATTACAGTCAGTGGAGAGACGAGAGAAAAGTTATGAAGAAAAAGGAGACAGGAAAAGAAGACGAGGAGAGAGGAGAAAAAGGGGGAAAGAGAACAGAGGAAAGAAAAAGAGAGAGAGAGAGAGAGAGAGAGAGAGAGAGAGAGAGAGAGAGAGAGAGAGAGAGAGAGAGAGAGAGAGAGAGGAGCAAAGGAGGCAGAAACTGAGGAGAGAGGAGAGAAAAAATATGAGCAGGGAGGAGACAATAAAAGAAGAGTGTTGATAAAAGATAAGAGGTGAGAGAGAGACAAAAAAAAATGAGGCAAAAGGAGAGAGGAAAAGAAGAGAGATTAAAGAAAAAAATAGCTGACAGCCAAAAAAATAGAGAGGAAGCGAAGAAAGGAAAGGGAAGAAAAAACAGAAACCTGGAAGAAAGATGAAACAGGACTGGAAGAAGGAAGCTGAGGGAAGGAAAAGAAAATGTGAGAGGATGCAGAAGAGAAAAAAGAAAGGAAGTGAGGAGAAAAAAGGAGAGTGAAAAATGAGAATGAAAAGAAAAGGAATCTCATGAAGAAGAGAAGACGAATTGATGCTAAAGGAAGGAAACAAGAAAAGTTGAAAGTAAAAACGTGAGAGAGAGAGAGAGAGAGAGAGAGAGAGAGAGAGAGAGAGAGAGAGAGAGAGAGAGAGAGAGAGAGAGAGAGAGAGAGACAGACAGACAGACAGACAGACAGACAGACAAAATGACAGACAGAGTGGATGCCTACAATGAGGGGGAAGGAAGTGAAGAAGGTAAGGAGGAAATGCAGAACTGGAGCGAGGAAGAGATTGTAAAGAAGTGCAAAATACTAAGCAATCATACATAAGTAGAGGCAGAATAGAAAGAATGAAGAAAAAAAATGGAAGGAAAAGAAAGCAAGAAGTCTCATAAAAGGGTAAGCAGAACAGAAAGTTAGATTGGAGGAAGAGAGAGAAGGGAAAGAAAACCCATAAGACGAGAGAGAAAATAAAGTCTGGAATAAAGGAAAGGATGTGAGGAAGGAAAGGAAGGGCGGAGCTGAAATGAGAAAAAGTGAAAATAAAGGAAGAAGAGAAAACAAGAAGAGGAAAAAACGATGTCTGGGATAAGGGCAAGAGAAAAAGTGGCTGAAGGTAGGCAGAGGAAGAAACGAAAGAGAATGAAAGAAGAATCGGGAGGAGGGGAGAAAAGCATTTGCCGAGAAAAAAAAAGAATGTTGGAAGGGAAGACAGGAAAGGATAAAGAAAGATGGACCGCAGGAACAGCGAGAAGGAAGATAGAAGAAAATAAAGTGATGGCTGAAGAAAATTGTGGTGATGGCAGGGAAGAATGAGTTGGAGGAAGTGGATCAAAAGGAAGAAAGGAAGGAAGAAGGAAGTAAGCAGAGAGAAAGAGAGAAGGGAAGAAGAATAAATGAAGAATGTAATATAAAGGACGAAAACTGTGGAAAATTGTGACGGTGGTTGCAGTGGATGGAAGAGAAGACAACAAACAGAGAGAGAGAGAGAGAGAGAGAGAGAGAGAGAGAGAGATAGTATTCTGGATGGAAGAGAGGGGAATCGGGCTTAGGAAGATGAGGAAGGGAATAACGGGTGGAGGGGGGAAGAAAAGACGCGAAAAAGGGAAAAGGTTGGAAGTGAAGGAAAAGAAAGAGGGAAAGGAGGATGAGACGGAAAAGGGCAGTCCTGTGGAAAGGGAAACAGAGAGAAAGAGAGAGAGAGAGAAGAAAGGATTGAGAAAGGGATCTGGGAGGACGGGGAAATAATGAAAGAAGAGAGGAGAGGGAAAGGAGACGACAGGAAGAAGAGGAGGAAGGAAGAGGTTTAGGAAATGCTAAGACTGATGGGGAGTGTAGTGTTAAAAAAGGGGAAAGAGAGAAAAAATATATAGTGAAGTGAAAGATAGGGAGTAGGAAGAGAACGTGCTGGAGAGGAGGAAATGGAGGAGAAATATCTAGTGGAGGGATAGAGTGATATGGTGGAGGGGTGGAATGAGTAGGTCCAAAAGTGGGTAGGAAGAGGAGGAAACGTTTAAATGGAAGATGGGAAGGAAGGGGATGGAGTGAAAGAGAAATAAAGGGAAGAAGGAGGGGGAAAGGGGTAGAATAGAATGAGGGCGAGGGGGAAAGAAGGAGAGAGGGAGGATATATAGGGAGAAAAAGTGGGAGAGAGAAATCTAAAATTTGGACGGAGAAAAGAGAGAGAGAGAGAGAGAGAGAGAGAGAGAGAGAGAGGGGGGGGAACAAGCAAATTTATGTATTTACGTATGAAAGTGCAAACTTCGAGAGAGTCAGTGCACTTATCTAGCTAACTCTTATTCTGCCTGCCTCCTAAATATTTAATTGAACTCAAAACCGTAGCACTGATGGTATTAAAAACTGCAGCTATCAGTCTCTTCAGTACGATGACGCCATATTATACATTATTCTATCACCAGACGATATTATTACTTTCAGGAGGGAAGGGTGATGTGAACTGCAAGATAAAGAGGGGGACTGAAAGGTGGAAAATTGTAAAAAACGTACGAAAGGAGGTGGAAAAATTGAAAAAAAAAAAAAAAAGAAGAAAAGAATATGGAAGTGTGAATGGAAAAGGCAAATGAGAAGGAAATAAGGAGGAGAGAATACTGACGAAAGATGCACAAACGTTAAGGACGGGGGAAGCAAGGGAAAAGAAGGAATACAGAAGTACAAAGGAGCACAAAGGTAAACAAACAGCGACACACATATTGGTCTGTTGAGGGAATGACTCAGGTAACTATGAGTCACAGTGAGGGGCGAACGAGAGACAGAAAAGGCACTTGGCAGAAGAGAGTAACAAAATGAGACAAAGGAGAGATAACTAACGATGAAGGATATGGAAATGGTAAGAAGAGACGAAAATAATGGGAGATGAAGGGGAGGTGCAAGGATGTCGGGGAGAGTATGAGGAGATGCAATAGATAATAAACAACATGACAATGAGACAAGAGAGACACTGATGATGGCTGTCAAGTTTAGAAAATGAGGTGTCTGGAAGGAAACAGGAAGAACGAAGAGAAAGGGAGAGGGATGAAATGGAAGGGACAGGTGGATGAGGAGGTGCCATATTTTGAAAGTGAAGATAGCAAAGATTTAAAGTAAAAGAGGATAATAATGACTGCAGAGCAAGAATGAAAATGGAAAAAAAATAAAGTGAGGTGGAGGATTATGAAAAAATTCTGAGAAAGCGTACTACAGGATACGCACACACACACACACACACACACACACACACACACACACACACACACACACACACAAATATATATATATATATATATATATATATATATATATATATATAAACACACAAAGAGAGAGAGAGAGAGAGAGAGAGAGAGAGAGAGAGAGAGAGAGAGAGAGAGAGAGAGAGAGAGAGAGAGAGAGAGAGAGAGAGAGAGAGAGAGGAACCAAGGAAGGAAGAGGCAGATGTAGGATGGGACAGGAAAGAGGTCGGCAGAGTGAGGAGGAAAGGAAGGAGGGAAGGAGAGAGAGAGAGAGAGAGAGAGGGTGGGGGGTAGGGGTGGAGGAAAGAAGAGAGGGGAAGGGGGTTGCCTGGGAGGGGGAGGGACCACTGTGAAAAGCCTTATCTTGGCTACCATCACGAGGGGAGGAGAGAGAGAGAGAGAGAGAGAGAGAGAGAGAGAGAGAGAGAGAGAGAGAGAGAGAGAGAGAGAGAGAGAGTTTTCTTACATATACACATTCATACATACACGAATGCGTAAATATATTTCATCCAGTAAAAGCAAGGAAAATAACAAGAGCTTATAAGCATTTTAAACAAAATAGTATGCAGTAATTAGGAGAGAGAGAGAGAGAGAGAGAGAGAGAGAGAGAGAGAGAGAGATGAATGTGTTACCCAATGCTGTTAGAAATAATCACAACAATTATAAAAATAGTCTGACCTACATACAGCAGTACACCCATGAATCTAGAAAATGGGAGACACTCTTCGTATGGTGTAATTAGAAACGATGATTGTGATGATGATGATGATGAAGAAGATGATTAATAGTATGAAGACACTGGTGATGATGGTATAGTTATTAACATCTTCAGAACGATGACGCATTCACACATTTGTTCGTGCTACCTCCATATTGCTTTAGATGTATTTTTAAGGTCGAGCCTGCCACAAATGACCGTCATGTCTATGTGTTCTGCAGATCTATGTAACTTTTTGCAACTTACAGTAAGAGTATAACAATTAATAAAAAGGAAATGAAAGCTTTATCTAATCCTTTAGCTAACCCTTTCAGTTCGTCGGATTTCCCAAAAAGCCGCATAAAATTTTCTGGAGAGAGCTGTAGTCGGCTTAAAAAATCCTGTCGCTTCTTCTGATTTTCTCTTCAATGGCTTTAGAAATTATTGTGGTGAATCCGTGGCAGCCGACACTGATGACTTTATATGGCCATAGATCAGTGTCATCTTTGCCGATTGATGCCGATTCACCACATTGATTTTCAGAGTCAAATGGACAAGCAGGAGAAGCGACGGAACTTTTCATGCCAACTGTACAAGACATGGCGTTATCAAAATGATGAGTATAAAGTAGATGTAAAGTATCGACCAGGGATGATGAAGCTTTGTCTATAAATTTCGCCATTATTATTGCTCAGTCAGTAGGAATCATCATCATCATCATCATATTTACCTCAGCCAACGAAGTTGGAAGAGGTTATGTATTCACCTATGTTTGTTCGTTTCTCCACCCCTCTAAAAGTTCTCGATGAATTTCAATGAAATTTTGTGGAATGGTGGGTCATGGGCCAAGAAAGAACTGATTAAATTTTGAGGCGGATCTAGATCCGAATCCTATGTATCCCGCAAATTTTCTCCAAAAGTTCTCAATGAATTTCAATAAAACTTTGTTGATGAGTGGGACATGGGTCAGGGAACAATTGGTTAAATTTAGGGACGGATCCGGATCCTAAGAATTCCATACACATCTCCACGGATCCGGATCCTTTATAATGGCAATGGCATTGGCCGAGGTATGATCTCTCTGGGTGCTTTCTAGTTATTACTGTTATCAATGAAGCTGGAGTTTGCGTTATTACAATTTCGTACAATAGGAATCATCATCTTCATCGTCCTTACAACGTATCAGAGAGAGAGAGAGAGAGAGAGAGAGAGAGAGAGAGACCCAGCCAAGAGGTCCATATATCTTTTTTCAAATCTTTCCAGTGGTGCTGAATCAGTACCATAGTTAACCCCGGAGCTGGAGTGATGTCTTGGTGATCTGCTCTTCTTACTGCCGTGCGATTTTATTCAAATTTGGGGAAACCTTTCGTAGAAAACAGATTAGATGAAGTAATTCTCTCTCTCTCTCTCTCTCTCTCTCTCTCTCTCTCTCTCATAATGTGTCTGTTTACTTTCCTCATTCTTTGTTACCTCTGCCAACTAGGTTGGAGAAGGTTATGTATTCACCTATGTTTGTTTGTTTGTTTGTCCACATGATATCTTCAAAAGTTCTTAATGAATTCCAATGAAATTTTGTGGCCGTGGGCAAAGAAAGAACTGATTATATTTTGGGGCGGATCCGGATCCGGATCCTATGTATCCCGTACAATATCTCCAAAAGTTCTCAATGGATTTCAAAGAAATTCTGTGAAAGAGTGGGCCATGGGTTGGGGAAGAATCGAGTAAATTTGGGGGAGGATCTGGATCCTATGTATTCCACACAACATCTCCACGGATCCTGATCCGAACCTTTGGCTGAGGTAGGCGCTCTCTGAGGGCTTTCTAGTTTCTTCTCTTGCTGTCACTCATTTATCTTTTCCTCTTACCTCCGTCACTAGAATGTACTTCCCCTGTGTATTTCCCTTATTTTCCTCCATAATTTGTAATATATTTTGCTTAAGAATTTGACATGTTCAGCTTTTCTTTATTTCGGTCTGCTTTTCTTCCTCTACTAAGCCCAGATTCATCATTATCATTACCATCATCATCATCACCATCATCATCACCATTATCACCCTTCTCTTACCAACGAGAAAGATATGATCCAGATACATGAATAAGGAAAAAGAAAATGGGAGGCTTTATTGACGTGGAAAGGAAAAATTAATGGGCCCTGCATCCACTCACTTATCCCTAGAAGAGCATTCGATAGTCCTTGCTCCTCTCTACCATCGTAGCCACCAACACGAACACGTTTATGCTTTGCCATTCTTTTAATTATTCTATTTCATTTTTCTTTAGTATATTAATTGAGTCAAAGTTTACCCTTGTTCGTCCATCGCCCAACATGCTGAACAGTGTTGGATATATCTGAAATAACTAATACTCTTTCATCTTAACTTGACCCAGATTTTCGTCCGTTTGTATCCTACATGACGTATACCAGTGGCAGAAAAAAACAATGTTACGACTCTACATCCCTTCCATAACACTCTGTCATGACTAACATTATATTCCTGTGTTAATCCATTGTTGTAACTTAGCATTAAATGGAGAGATGGCAGGTTTAGGCCAAGTTAAATTGAATATAGTATAAATCTATGGGAAACCACTAATTTTAGACCTATTAACTTTGCGAGTAAAAGCTAGTAGACGAAGGGCGGTAGGGTATTTACATTCTCTGAAAAATTTTACGTGCAGCACCTTTGGGCAGTAATGATATCAGTCAGTGAATCTTTTTTATACGTTTGGAAATCTAGGTTAACGAAGACGAGATTCTAACTTGACTGATGAATATTCCTGACATCTACTAACCCTGCCATGGTTGGGGTAACTCTGGTATTCTACAGCAGCTGATGCCAGACGATGTCACTGAGCTTAGAGTGAGTCACAGGAGTCTGACTGGTAACACTAGTGCCATCAAGATTCGTCTAGTTGGGACAACTCTAGAACTATAAGCAAAGTAACCTCAAATGATTTTATTTAGCTCGAGAGAGAGAGAGAGAGAGAGAGAGAGAGAGAGAGAGAGTCATGGGAGCCCGGAGGTGGTAAGATCCCCCTAGCTTTTTGACAAAGTTAGTAGCCAGTGTACATGACTAGTGACCGTGACAGTACGTACGGTGTCTCTGCGTTATCTCCTACCCCCATCTACAATTTACTCCAGGTCGTCACTTATTTAAACCACCTGTTATCCTCTCTCTCTCTCTCTCTCTCTCTCTCTCTTACACACACACACACACACACACACACACACACACACACACACACACACACACACACACACACACACACACACACACACACTCCCCTTCCTCTTCTCCCCACATACAAACACATACGACAACCAGGCATTCTCTCTCTCTCTCTCTCTCTCTCTCTCTCTCTCTTACACACACACACACACACACACACACACACACACACACACACACACACACACACACACACACACACACACACACACACACGTACGACAAACCAACCCTTCTCCTTTCTCCCCCAGCCAACCCAAATATTAATCTGCAAAATCTGTCCCCTCGCCCATTATTCCCCTCTCTATGATCTCCCCTCTATTACGGCGGAGTCCCCTCGTCGCCAGCTCATCACGGGTTTTCATTAATAAGGGACGTGTGTGCTGTGGCTAGGAGGGGTCGTTGCTGAGTAGGGACAATAATGGGTAGAGGTTCTTTTGTCGACCCCACGCCCTAAGTTAATGCATACGGCGTCTGAGGTTGTAGGGAATTGAATACATCTAGCTGGATCTGTGTGTCAATATCTGTCTGTTTATGGTGACAGAATGGTTGAGATACGAACATAGAGTACATAGAATATTGATTGACTGCAGGATAGAGAGATAGACAGATAGACAGACAGACAGATAAGTAGACAGGTAAATAGAGAGGAGGATGAGGAGGAAGAAGAAGAGGAGGTGAGTCGAGGTAAAGTCATCCGGGCAAAAGGTAGTAATGTGGGATTTGGCGATCGTCACAAAGTACTTTGCATGAAGAACATGCTGAATTTGGGCTGAATAAGCTTAAACAGGTTCGATTCGAGTCATCTCAGTCATTTATCATTAAAATAGATATGTTAAACATGGTCTAAATTGGATCGAATAGGCTTAAACAGGCTAAAGTCGATTGTTCTTATTTAGCAGATTTCATTTCTTCACTTCCCAGTGGAAAAGAAAAATAACGCGTTTGATTTGATTCAGCTCTTGACTTGACTTGACTCGGCTGGAACTGGCTGAGATCAAATCGTTTTGGATTCTATTACCTGCATGCAAAATTTCAGGATAGTTCTACTCTAAGGATATTTATGGGAAAATGTTGACATTTTTACTGCACTTCTTATGTAACAGATGGAAACATTGATGAGTTTATGGCGGGATTCCGCGAATCTCAATTAACGATTACAGAGCGCACGCTGGTTGTCAAGTTACACAAAGAGTTTTTGCTAGTTCACAATCTTCCGCTAAAATACGACTGTCAACAAACAAGGTTATAAAACTCGTATGTCTCTAGTTATAAGACCGGGTGAGCCCGGAAAAGGGGGCAAAAGACTTCGTCCATGAGTCTGATTGGCCCAGGAAAGATATGCTGTACTGTATAAACTGATAAGCGAAGAAACATACGTCTATCTTTTGCCGCTTTCCCAATGTATTAGAGGAGAATCCTGAAGTACTATTACCTTCGCCAACGATCCTGGAAGGAGGTTATGTATTCATTCGTGTCTCTTTATCTGATTTTGTACAGAGTATCTCAAAATGCTGATCTCGGATTCCATTGAAATCAAGTGGATAGGTGTGGACTGGTCAAGGAGGAGTTAAATTGGAGTTGAGATGGATTCGGATCCGGATGTTGAAATGAATTATACACACACACACACACACACACACACACACACACACACAGATACAGTATATAAAGATATAGATATATATCTCCGTAAACCCACGTGGGTTTATATCTGAGGGATACTTGAGTTTATTGTTCATATGATAATGACCAGTGGTGAGTTAATGCTCTCTTTTGCCTTCAGTGCTGGGGTAAGTAGCTTAGCCCCGAGTCCCAGCGTTCCTGATGGAGCAGAAAAGGACTGAATGAGAGATAAACAGATAAGATGTTCCTTTGTTATTTTTTATTATTATTTATTTGCCAACTATTTGGCCCTGTTTATCGTCCTACTGCACTCTAGAGGCCTTCCATTATCCATCATCCCCCTTCTCTTCCTCCCTCTTATCATTTATATTACTTAATTTCCCTTCTTTGCCTTCCCATCCACTTTCAAGTAAAGTAAGTCCCTTCCCCACGCCAGATTCACCTTCTTTTCCACCCCTGTTTTCCTTCCATTTCTCTTCCTTTTCCTCCATTGTCATTTTGGAACTCTTTTCTTATATTTTTTTTTCTGCATACATTCTTCTGTTCTTTCCCTCCATCCCTATCTATGACCCTCCCATTTTTTTTAACCTCCTTTCTCCCATCCTGCTCGTCCTCTGTTCTCATTCAGTCCTTTCTTTTCTCTCTTTCTTTTTCCTCGTTCACGTCCCTTCTCTGTCTTCATCCTCACTCTGTCCTTACTTGCCTCTCTCTCTTCTTCCTTTCTTCCGTCCCTTCTCTATTTTCATCTTAGCTCGATCTTTTTTTCTTTTCCTTCCCCCCTTTGCACCTTCCATCTCTTCCTTCATTTTTCCACAATTCTAGTTTGTCACTAATTCGCACTACTTCGTTTCCTCTCGTTTTCTGTACTCATGTCTTTCTCATTTCTTTCCTGCCTTCATATCTTTCATCCTCGCTCAGTCCTTGTTTTACCCTCTTTCTTCGTCCTACCTTTCCTCTCATTTTTCTTCATTCCTTTACCTTACTTTCGCCCTCTTTCCCTCTTTACTCGTGTGTAATTTTTAAACTGTTAATTATTGCACTTTTTTCTTTATATCTTGCTCTCTTGCTAGTGTCTGTACCATCTCTCTCTCTCTCTCTCTCTCTCTCTCTCTCTGTTTGTGTGTGTGTGTGTGTGTGTGTGTGTGTGTGTGTGTGTGTGTGTGTGTGTGTGTGTGTGTGTGTGTGTGTGTGTGTGTTTCTTTGTCTGGCTGACTTTTCTGTCCGTCTGTCAGTCTGACTGTGTCTGCCTCTCTTTGTCAGTTTGCCTGTCTGTTTGTCTATCTGTCTTTCCGTCTGTGTCTGCCTATCTGTCTTTCCGTCTGTATCTGCCTATCTGTCTTTCTGTCTGTCTGTCTGTCTGTCTGTCTCTCTCTCTCTCTCTCTCTCTCTCTCTCACACACACACACAGACACACACACACACACACACACACACACACACACACACACACACACACACACACACACACACACACACACACGTCCACTACTCCTACAAACACCTCACAACTCAGAGCCTCGTCACAGCAACAGTTGTATTTCCTTCCACTGCTTCACCAGACGCCCTCACGTCAGTCTCCACCTGAATTACTAGCCTCCTACACTTCCTCGACCCAAGAGTTAGGAGAGGGGTGGGTAGGGGGAGAGTTGAGGTGGTAGGGTGGGGGTGTTTCGGACGTTTGAGAGTAGGGGAAGAGAGGGGAGGGGAGGTGTGTGTTGTGTTGTGTTGTGTGTGGTGTTGTCTCAGCGAGCTTAGGGGTAGGAGTAACGCTGTCATTCAGTAATCTTAATATCAATGAAATAATTAAGAAAAATCTATGTGAATGCGTTTGAGTGCAATAACGTCCTTACTTTCTATTTTTACTGCTAGATGACGGTATTTTACTGAGAAATGAATCTTTATAGTCAAGGGGTTGATGTATAGATGTGGGATGAATGTGGCTAAAAAAATTGTATCAGGCAATTGACAGACATATAGTAAAGAATGAAGACGGACAGTATGAGTGAGTTGATTTGAACAGAGGGTTAATATAAGTGAGATACCTGAACTTGTCTTGAAGGAATAATGAACATGGGATAGCAGAGTAACCGGGTCAGTATGAGAGGAGGGAAGGGTGGACTCCACAACAAGGAAAGGTCAGGGAAAGTGATCAGGTTAGGGATCAGGAAGTGAGTGAGCCAGATAAAGGGGAGGGAGTAGGGTCTCTATGGGACATTCTTGGGAGAGTGAATGAGTAAAAGACAGATGTAGTCAGTGGTCTCTTTACACATCAACAGGGTTCCAAACTAATGTGATGTTAGGTCCTTATCCCAGGTGGCATGGTTGATTTCGTTGTATTTCTTTCAAGACGGTGTAATTTGCCTACTGCACCTTCACGCTCTGATGTCTGTAATTTATGTCGTTTCAGTAAAGGAATAATTGACATCAGTATCACACAAGATGATACTGAGGTGTAATGTGCAAAATATAACGCTAAGGAAGAGGTGTTACGATCTCCAAATCCACTTCGAATACGATCCTTTGATGTGATCTCTACTGACTCCTCAGAAGGATGTCTTTCATATTTCATTCTTGTTGTCACCAGACGATGTTCTTCAGAGTAGAGGAGACTTCTGGTAGTGAATGGGTTAGAAGCAATGTTCTGAAGCCCTTTTAGTAGGATGATGCTTTTTCCATATTTTCTTCCAGCTGTAGCAAGCGATTTTATTGAGCCTAGGAAAGATCTGTCGGCGTGCGTGGATTAGGGACATTATTCTTTAAGTCCTGTAGCGCAATGGCATCAATAACATTGCATTTCATTTACCTCCAAGTAATTCTATCTAGCTTAAGAGGATACTTCTCGCAGAGAGAAGGGGTCAGCAGGTGGATTCAGGTGAGCTGGAATTGTGGGAGAAGGGAGGGAGAAGTTGAGGTGGAGGAACGCAGGACATAAATGAATCACTAGGACGACTCGGTGACTCGGTCGGTTTGCTTCTGAACTCATGGGCTCGAGTACCACTGACTGCCACTGAGTTTGTGGCGGTGGACGTCCTCAAGTTCACGCCAGTCCACAACATTCATATAATCAAGCCTACTCCATACCACCATCTACTACCACTAATCTTCTCTTTCACTGCCTGTACCTTGTATCTGACATACCCTCCTCTTAACCCCTCCAACTTTACCTTTATGTATCACTAGGAAACAAAATTACTCCGTCGTCTTTTACCGTACACAGTAATCTTCCCGTAAGATTCTTCCGCGAGAAAAAGAAGATAATACATATAATTACCCGATTACCAACGATCTGGAGTTATATTTACAAGCGGTTTTGGGTTAGTACAGTGCAGAGGTCATTGGGTCGAGAGTCCTGGGGTTCGGCTGTGACTGCCCCGACCTTCACGTGGGCAGAGCGAGATCTAGGCTACGATAAGATTAGATCAACATCGGAGCTGAGATTTAAAAAAAAAAAAAAAAAGAGAGAGAGAAAAGAAAGATTTTTTCCTTGTAACTCAGATTTTAAAAATGCGATAATTTTCTCTCATATCTCACGCAAAAACGTATGATAATTGTTCTCTCGTAACCATATTAAAAATCGTCATAGTTTTTCTAGTAACTCATAAAGAACTTACGACGATTGTTCTTTCGTAACTAGGATGGAAATTACGAACCATTATCTCACGTAACTGACACAGAACTTTCGTTAATTTGGTCCTGTAACTAAGATTAGTGTCTGCAAGAAGAACAAGAGACATGGGAAGATTCTTCATTTTCCTTTTCTCATCAATATTGCAAAAGAAAAAAATAGTGTGGATCACAAGAAAAAAACTGGGATCATTTTTCTTTCTTCCTTTTTTTTTTATCGTAACTAGTTTTTTTTTTTTTTTAGGAAGAACAGGGTACACGGGAAGACTCTGTACGCCCCTTTCCTTGTACTTCCTGCAAGCCATTCTTAGTTACGACAGGGACTGTATCACGAGAGTTTTGCTTCCCGTTACGCAAATACACAGCGCACGGCTAGACTTGAAAAACTAATCCTCTTGTACGTAAGGTTTGTGTTTGCAGTAAGAACAAAAGACAAGGGAAGATTCTACATTCACCTCCACCCCCCCTCCCACACACACAAACTTCCATCAAGAATATAAAATCTTAGATACAAAGTGAAATTATTCCTAAGGTTGTGAATTTCAGTAAAGGAGTTTCAAAGGGATGACTAAGAGCTCCCATTACCCCTTTGTAAGAACCCGTCCCTCCTAAACAGAATAAAATTGTCTAGGTGTAGGGAGAATTTAAAAATATATATCCTCTGGGTGAAGGGGTTAACGAAGAGAAGGGAACGGAGAAACTGCGAGTCATCCCCCTCCCTTCCCCAGTCATTGCTTAATCCCTTTCACGGCGATTATGTGTTTGCTAAAGTATTCTTGCTGCATCCAGACCATTTCAGTCAGCTTTATATTAGAATTTTCGAATCCCAGAGGTTAGATGTGGCCTTAATTAGACCCTTCATTACTAACGAGCCTTGTTAAAATTAGTAAAATCACCTAATGCCGGTCTAACACACACACACACACACACACACACACACACACACACACACACACAAAGATGTCAGTGTGGTTAAGGGGTTAAAGGCGTGGTGAGTAGGATGGAGGGGCCGTATCCCTTATCAGTTTATTCCTTCTTCTCGATATCAGCCTGTTTCTTATATGGCCGTCAGTGTTCTCTCATATGCTGTGTAAGCCAATTAGGTCTTGTATTATCAGTTTCCTCAGATAACGTTATTCTTATTTTGTCTTGCTACTTTTTGATACTTTTGTTGGGCGTAGAAGAACCTTTTCGAACTCATTTACAGCTGACATCAAGGGCAATGTAAAAATATTTAACCTCACTGAATGGATTAAAAACATACGAGCAGCTTATGAAACAACACTAACATGCAACACTGCCCGCCGAGAGATGTGATAGAGAGCCCCCTGGGTCGATGAGGACGTTGCCCAAGGACTTAGAGTTGCGGTAAATATTAGACAAAGATCACTAGCCCACCGTTGTACTGGTTCAGATTCTGGTCATTCACAATACTGTATGTGTGAAAATGAGAAGCTACTTGACCATAACTTGCTCTGGTGTGACAACTAATCTTTCAATTTCTATTTCGACTACATGATAGGAAAATTTTCCTTACTATATATTTGATTTCGGTAATTGCAGCTCGAGTGGAAACGACACTCGTACTACAAAATAACAGTTCCTGTTCAGTCTACAATGCAGTTATCCCATGAATAACAGCAGACCCATCACACGCTCCAACTATATGAGGTTTCGTCTGTCATGGACGATGCCACGATTTCAATTCGCTGCAAATGTCAGTTCACGTAATCAGCGATGAAACCATTAAGTGTCTTGGCTATGAGAGTGCCGTGAATTATTCAGATGGAAGATTTATGCCCACATTAAGAAAAGCGTCATCTCTATAAACAAATTTTCGTAATGTCGGTATAACTCATCTAATAGATCTATCATGCACCCGCAAATACGAGAGATTTCCAGTGCAATGATGAGCAAGATCAAGATATAACATCAGATATAACAAACTTCATCATACTGAAAGAGGCAACCCCTTCAGTACGATAACGTCCTCTACCACCGGACGATGTTTGTTTTTTCCGCGCATCTGGAGGTTTTACAAACTGCAGGGGTGAGATATGATTTTTACTAACGCCTCCTCTGCGTGAGGGTTGACAATACTTACAGAATAATCCGGAAGTTGGAAAAATAAAACGCGAAAAGACGTCACTGAGAGCTCTTTGGAAATTTCAATAACTTCGTCTGGAAGTAAGGGGAATAAACTATGAAAAAACGTCAACTCAGAGAAGGGGTTAAGACATCATCATTATTATACTCTTACGATCCACGGTTTATGTATCAAGGAGTGTAAAATTGTACAGCAACGAGAAATAAGAAAGCTTGACTGGCCGTGTTTTGTTTCAGTGTTGTTTATAGTTCACATGAATGAACAATGCTATATTATACTATATACAGTACCAGGATTCCTCAATTACTTTTTTTGATGGTCCAGTCATATTATCTTCCTTTGTGGCAGAGGTCCGGATGAAGAATCTTGTATTTTATTTCAGAGATGTAATAAAACACTTTCATTTACGTTTATATAATGGAACTGTGCGGAAAGTTAATACCCTGACCAAATTGAAAATAGGGTTTAGAGTATATATTCTCTTCTCCTGTTAGTTAGGTGATTAAGTAAGACGAAAGAATCTACCCTCCACACTCCCAACTTCTCAAGAACACATAATAAAACTTTTTATTGAGCAAATTACTATTGCCTTCCCAACGTAAGCATAGTCACTTTAGCACTTAACCACCACCACTTTCGCACCATACCTTGTACCGGTGGACAGTCTATCAATTGTCAGTATCCCTCTGTCCACTCATCATATGAGGAGGGTAATGGCAACATTCTGTGGGAACGTGCAGTGCAGCTTCTTGAATACAGTTTTCATGTGACGAGTACTTCTCTCTTGATACCAATGTTTAATCCTGACGAGATGACATTGATAATATGCTATTTAGAAATATGAAACTCTCGTTACTATGAGTGATGTGAGCATCCTGAATTGCTGGAAGAAATTGTGACCTCTCTGTTAATCATTAGTCTCACTAGTCTGCATTATAGTCTCGAAACGGACAGGTTTGTATTACTCCAGTAGCTAAACTCAATTTATAATGGTAGCCGGATGAAGTGAAATTTATTTGAGCCGTATTCTGGGCGAAATCCATTCAAAGATGTTAAGTACTGCGACTCTTTAATTTGAGGGGGATATTAAATATTCAATGATGGATGTCGCTGGGGTTCATACCAAAGGTCGTCTGGGTCCGGATTCTGACCGCGGTCCGCCGTTTGAGTACCACTGCTCTATATATACTGTAACTGCATTTATGAGGATACAACACTTTCAACCCAACTTGGACTTTCTTCATTTACCCTGCAGAAAGACAGAGCGCTGATATATCAATGAGTCACTGTCTTACCCTAAACTACGACCCACAAAAATTAATTTACATCCAGCTACCTAATTATAATGGCAGAGGAACATGTACAGAGAGGAAAGAAACTGTGCGTATATAATACCGTGCTGATGTAGAGAGAAGAGGGAAATTAGCGCTGGAAGTAAAGTGGGGGATTGGGACGTTGGAAAGAAAGAGAAAGAAGAGATACTATACACCTGCATTTGCTCTGCGGTATATGAAGACTATGGGCCGCCTCCACATCTGCTGCTTATTGTTAGGACGCTAACTAGCAAAACGTTCAAACCTCTATTCCTCTTCCAGTCACCTCTTGCTTTAACTATGGGAAATGCACAAACCATTACCTGAGAATTATTATTAGAATGGTTGCCCTGAAATCCCTAAGGAATTCCATAGCTCTCCACTGAAGTTTACCATGCTGAGGACTCTTTTCGCTCATATGCAAACAAACCAACTATGAAAGAAGCCGTGCGTGTGTTTTTCCAGCATAGATATTCGTGTCTGCAGTAGGTCACTGCGAAAATCTATGTGCATATTTTTGTCTGTATTACGACAATCGGTGGTGAACGACTTACGCTGTTGTGAGAAAGGGCGGTATTGTGGAAATGTGCTGTATCAGAAAACGGGTTTTTGTTTTCTAGTAGGCAGTGGCGAGGTGGGTACGAGCCCCACACAGATGAGGGTGCTTTAACAGTGCAGTATTCATTCTCGTATATTATTCAGCAGTACTTAAACTTAGGAGTGTTTATAAATGTAGCCTTTGGTGTCGAGTTCTGTTGGTGTAAGGAAGTTCCCTATCACCTCTTCCTTCTCAGCTTGTGTCTTATCCTGGGAAGAAGATATGCTCTTATACGTTAACACCTATTCGATGACGTACTTTTTTGTTTAATTCTTGTTACCTCCATGCTATATTACTGACCTTAGAAGTGACTTTTCAGCCCGGAGAGGTTAGAAGTTGTCTCATTTAGCCCCTTTGCTATTTCAGATCCTCCTTAAACCAAACTGAACTGGTTAATTTAAGTTCTGACGATAGGAAAACAACATATACTGTAGAGTACACAAGATACCGTATCTCTTATTGTACTCAAGCTATAACCAGACGATTATATTCAAATTAGGAGGGACCTTTAGTAACCAAGGGGATTCTAAAACTCTACATCTGAACCCTCCATCTCTAAACAGTTGCCATAAAGTGAATAAATTTGTGCATATATATAGCAAAGACAAATTAAAACAATTCATCGTAGAGAAGGGATTAATATATATCATTGCATCCTGATAGGGTTAACGAAGCCGATATTCGTTATTTATGTCGTTCCCCATTAACCCCTTTAGACAGAGGAAAGCATTTGTGTTTATTCCTGCTGCTGCCAGACGATTCCATGAAGGCTCTTCCCCAGTTCGTAAAGTCTCCCTTATGTTGTCCAGAATCGCCTGAGGTTGGAAGCAGTACAATACAAAGAACGTCATCTGACTGAAGGGGTTAACCACTTTTTTGCCCAGGGACATCGTTTAGTTCGTATGGGAAGAAAGAGAAGATTACACCTATACAGACTCCCCAGATGATCTCGATCCCATAGGAAGTAGCATCGTAAGAAGGTTCCCTGGTCTGTCTGATGTATCTCGCGTATATGTTATGGGGCGATTGGATCAGCAACCGTACTGGCGGTCGGCGATACGCGTTATGGCACTTGAGGCCGTATTCTAAGTAGGACAGGAGACATCGTAGCTCCTTTTGTTAGTGACTTATTATACACTTTATTCCTTAATATCTTTTTGCATGTTTGTTATATAGTTTTTAATACTGGCATAGTTCTATCAGTCACATACAAGAAGATAATGGAGAGTATTTTGCAGAATAAACCTCTAGGTAAGAGGTGCTACTCAGCCTCGCATGCCAAATACTCTAGAATATGGCCGTTATTCAGTCCTGCTCAGCCTATCGCCCATCTGCCTGTCGGGGAAAAAGTGATATAGGCGGTGGGAAGCCTGGGCCAGCAGCGATCTCCCATGCCAGCAGATAGGAACATGGTGCCGAGGGGTGAGCTTAAGTGATTCAGGTAGGAGGCGTGGCATGAGATACAAGGTAGTAGTCTGGACGAGCATGGGCTATGTTAATTACACCCTCTCATGGTCGGGACAACTCTAATACTTTGTTCCAGTTAGTGCCAGACAATTTAACTTGGAGTGAGAATTTTAGAATGAGTGTGGTAATGCCCTCACTACTAATCTTTCACGTTCGGGACAGCTATAGTATTCAGTTCCAGCTAACACAGGCGATTATATGTAGCTGAGAGTGAGTCATATGAACCTAAGAGCGTTGATACGGCCACCAGCCTCCACTGACTCCTTGGTGGTTGGAACAACTTTAGCAAAATACTCAGCTGCGACTGACTCATATAAACCTGCAAGTGTTAACTGTGCATGAAATGATGGTCATGCAGGTCAGAGACGTACTAATGTTTTCTTTACCGCTGAAAAGAGATTTTCCAGCACATGGATGAAGATCCATTAATGGTATATATAATTAGCTGACGTAGGGCGCAAGACTTGTGCTGCAGAATATTTTAGATAATGGGCACCTACTGACCAGCAGATGCTTATACAAATAATGGCATTCATGACAGACCACAAGGGGAACTACAGTAAGAAGGAAGTAGACTAACACTCTTTTTGAAGCTCAAAATTAGATTTCTTCCCCACGGACTCAATGAACTTAAGTGCGACTTTCATACCTTAGCTTAAACCACTGCTGAAATGATCTTAAGTGCTTCCTTCTCATTCCAATTTTGCGTAAGGTGTATAATAGCGCTAGGAGGATGCTGATGTGAAATATCAGTGTTTTCAGCTTATAAACTTGAATTTTCCTAATTTACTTCTCGAAGTGTAGCAATCCATAGAAGACGTTATCCTTTCCGCGTCAATTTAGTGATGTCCATGGTAATCCATTGTGCGCTCTTACACAACATAATACTTTCAGTGACAAGTTCATATTCCACAATACATCTCACCAAAATATGCCAGTATAAACCCTTCATTGAGTCACCGAACATAAGAGACATCAAAATTGCTCTTAATCTCTTCACTAACGCTTCTTGCGTCTCCCGGATTGTTTTACTCAAGGCAGGAAACAAAAACCTCTTACTAAAGGGATTAAAGAAGGCTATTCTTACCCAAGCACGTTAGAGAAATCTCGTTTACGCAGAATGATATCATTCACTGAAGGCAAGAATAAAATCTGTAAATCATTCTCGGGCTGGATTGATTAAGATCCAGTTTATGGCGAGAACCTGACTCTAGAATTCTTACTCGGTATATATATATATATATATATATATATATATATATATATATATATATATATATATATATATATATATATATATATATATATATATATATATATATATCATTTCACTGCTTCAACATAGGGAGGGTAGCATTATTACATCTACTTTGTTATATGATGATTGATGCAGCTTGTAACTATAGGTAAGAGAAATGCTGATAACGGGTGTTGCTTATGACTGTGGATGAGAGAAAGACAAGGAATTTTAAAATACTAAAAAAATGGTAAACAATATGCAAATACCATGACTAAACAGAAAAGTATTGTGGGAAAAAAAAAACTAATAAAACGCTGAAGAGTAGGTCAGACAACACCGGGCTGACAAAAACACTGGTCTGGCTGAAGGTCGAACGGTGGGACAAAGAACCCAGCAGAGAGAGGGAACCATTAGCAACATTACTTTCGTTAGTCGGAGAAAAAAAAAAGCTGGACATTATCTGATTCTGCAGACAAGATATACCAGCCTTTTTCTGAAACAAAAAACCAAGCAATACAGTACCCATTCATATTTTTAAAAGGCAACGTTTTCAGTACGCGAGGCCTTGTCTAACCGGACAAAAAAGCTTTGAAGTATTAAGTATAATACAGATAACGTGATGGCTGTTCTGTGAACTGAAATGTCACTCAAAACCAATAACTTCTTTTTCAACATCGAAGTTCTTTATACCGATGCAGTCTATTCATGTAGCATCATGTAGCACCGTAACAATACCGTTAACTCACAAAATCACTAGACACTGTATCTGTTCTCTTCCTGGTACCGCCAAACGTCTTATTTAGCTTAAAATAGCATCCTATTAGAGGTGAGGTTAATAAATGCTATATCCAAGCTTTACGTCATTTCTGTTGCATTCTTGCAATAAGAAAAAAGATTTCATTCAAATTTGGAAAGACATCTCTTATCGAATGGTTAATAAATGAAAGCTATATGTCTAACCCTTCCAGTTAGAAAAAAAATCGATCTGAATATGGTTGTCTGAAGATAGTAAGAACTAGGAATATTAGTGAAGGGAGAAGAGTGAAAAGAGAGTAAAAAGGGGGGAGGGAGGGAGAGGGTATGAGGTCTGGGTGACTCAGCAAGTGCCTCTATTTGGACCACCCTCTTCTCCCCTCCCTTCCCCTCCCTCCCCTCACTTCCCTTCACTTCGTCTCCCTTCTTCTCTCCCCCCCCCCTTAGCATTCTCTTTCCTCCCTTCTCTTCTCTCCTCATTTCACCTTCCCTCCTTTCACTTCCCTTCCCTTCACTTTCCCTCCTTTCCCATCTCTTTCCCTCTCATTTTGCCTCTGCTACCCTCCCCTTCTCTTCCCTTTCCTTCGTTTTGGTTCCTCTCCTCCTGCCTTCTCCGTATACCTTTTCTTCCATCACCTGTCCCTCTCTTCCCATTCCCTTCCTGACTTTCTTCTCCTTTTCCTTCCCCTTCTTTTCTTTTCCTTTCCTTACATCCCATTGTTTTATCTCCTCTGCCCATCTCTCCCTTCTCCTTCTGTCACCATTCATTCCCTTCCTTCCACTTCCCTTTCATTACCCTCCCTTTCTCCATTCTCCCCCCATCCTTTCCCTTCCCTCCCTTTCTCCTCCCCTATCCTCCATGCATCTCTCCTCCCCTACCTCTCTTTCCCATCCCCACACCTTCCCTCACTTCTCCTCCCTTTTCCTCCTTTCACCTCCCCTCCCCTTCCGCCACTGAATTATTCATACAAGTTATTCATGCCTTTATTTGTTTACCTCTCTCTCTCTCTCTCTCTCTCTCTCTCTCTCTCTCTCTCTCTCGCCCAATACTGCCTTTTATTCACGGTACAACCAGTAAGTTTACTCTCACATTTTAAGCCACGTTGTGTCTAAAATTTTGTGACACTGTTAAAAAAAAAAGGCAACAGAAGGCAATAGTACACAATATTATTATTATTATTATTATTACTAATTATTATTATTATTATTATTATTATTATTATTATTATTATTATCGCCATCATCATCATCATCATAACTTTTACGAAGGTGCTATTTTTGGAGAATATAACGTATAGTAAGGTTAGTGTCACATACCACCGACGGCCTAACTGTTTTAACTCCTCAGCTACGTTGGGTTTTATAGTCAACTGCGAAATTTATCTAGCGTTAACTGGCAAAATATTCAGTGTTTTATTCCCTACCACAAAGTTCACGTTTTGCTTGTGGCTGGATTCTCTGAGGTGAACTAATTCTTCGGATGTTAATATGATGGATACTAAAAAATGAAAGTCTTATCTTGGCAAGAATAAAGTACACAAGTGAAACTACCGTAGGGAAAAGTTAAATTATCAAAGACTTCGGCATTTCCTGGTCCGAGATGAGCCTACATAAGAAGTCGCCCAGTCGGTCTCGTAAAGCCCCGGTATTTCCTTTTTAGCGGAATGTTGATGAGTCGGGTGGCTGTGTCCCTCGCATTTTACTGTTGACATCGGACGCCAGTGTGTTGGTGTTTATTGGTATGGGAAGAGTGGTGGGGCCTGAATATCACTTGGAGACGACGTTGGGACTGCAAATATTAGATGAGAATATTTGCTTACATTCGTTTGACTTAATCTATGCGTAATGCCTGTTATGTGGCGTTAGCTGTAAAAGGATACTAGAACTGTTCCGATCTTGATAGGGTTAATGGTGAGAGTAATAATCCTTTAATGCTCCCGTGCTTTACTCTCGGTTGAATAAAAATCGTAAGGCGTACACTGTAATAGTCGTCCTCATCCTGAGATGGTTAAAATAACTGAGCTCATTTCTCTGAGCCCGCTGCTCACAGATCTCCGATTTTCCGATTTTCTCTTCCTTTTTCTGGATCCCGACCAACCGAGGACTGTATTTATTGAGAAATACTGATGATGATGATGATATACATTGTTTCTTGGCTTTCTTTATGAGTCCCGCGATGTGCACACTATTTTTACGTAACAAGAAACCACCAAACGCATTATTCATAAATAAATCTTTTAATATCCGCTGGGGATTAGGTTTTTATGAATATTCCAAAGTAAATGGAATTCACTGCTATAAATACAGATCATGTTTTGTATTTCATATATCAAAGGGTAATAACGACTGCTGTTGACGGGCAGCTAGAGAGAAGCAATGAAAATTCTGTCCGGCTATTTTCATTCCCTTTCAACATGTTTTTCATATCACACAGCATGACTTGTTTTTTCCCTTGATGCATGAGTGACGTGACTAATGATTTTTTTTCTACTTTTTTTGGTAACCTTTTACCCCAGAACGCGTGGGAGGCAGCTCTAGCCACAGCCCTGTCCTCCCACCACACTAGTCCACGCCCCTCCACGCATCTTTTTTTTTTCCCCCCAGGTCGTGTTGCAGGAAGCTCTTTTCGCCCACCCCGTTCCATGTCCCTCAACGCAGAAGGTGATTTTGTTTTACCTCTTTCCCTAGGCCGTGTTGAGGAAACCCGTACAAGTCCATGCAAAGCCATGCAGATAATTATTTCTTTTTATAACTTTTCCCTAGGTTGCATTGGAGGAAGTTCTGTACCTCCACACTACCACTCGCCTCTTCACACAGATAATGATTTCCCTTTTATCCTTCTCCCCCAGGTCGCGTGGGAGGCAGCAGTCCCAGTCCTGTCCGCCCACACTATCCCACGCCCCTCCACGCCGCAGCCTGGTTCCCCGATCACTCCCGCCCTCTCCCACACACGCCCTCAACGTCATGGGTGCCACCGCTCTCTCGCCCACCACCACCGCCCACAACAACCCTCCACCACCCACACCTCTTCACTTTCCCGCCCACGCCGCCCAAGGACGTCACCCCCGATACCGTGGCCATGTCGACTGTGGGGCACGAGTACAATCTGCCTACGTCGGCGCCTCCACCTCCGCCTCTGCAGCCGGGCCTGGACATGTCGGAAATCAAGTCACCGTCGTCTTCCCTCCTGCCGATCATGGGAGGGACCAAACGTGAAGGTAGCAGCAGCGAGTATGCTTTCCTAGACCCTCCCTTACATGTCCCCAACCCAACCCACCACCATCAACCCCTCCATAACCACCTCCACCACCATCACCATAACCCACAACCTCCACCACCACCACCTCCACCAACAGAGGGCCTACATCCTGACCCCTCTTACACTACCTACGACGCCTACCTTCCCGCCCACGAAGATGCCTACTACCCTACCCCCCCGGACCCCTCACCTCCCGGACGCCCCCCTTCGAGCGCCAAGAACAAAGTCAAAGCCAAGGCCAGCGCGGGTAAGACAGACACAAGCCTTGGACGAACGCACACATTTCTCCCTCACGCACATCACTTGCCTCGCACTAACTGCAAATGGGTTCATCCCGAGCTTGGCGCTGCTGCTCTCTCTCTCTCTCTCTCTTTCTCTCTCTCTCTCCACAGTATTTATACATATATATATATATATATATATATACATACAGTATATATATATATAGATAGATAGATAGATAGATAGATAGATAGACAGATAGATAAATAGATAGATATAGATATAGATAGATAGACAGATAGATAGATGTGTGTGTGTGTACATATTCACCATATTCACATTCTCTCTCTCTCTCTCTCTCTCTCTCTCTCTCTCTCTCTCTCTCTCTCTCTTTCTCTCTCTCTCTCTCTCTCTGACGCACCGCCGGTATCGTTAGCTTGCATCCCAAAACTGCCGCACTAAAAGTTTCCAGCACACTTTCAGCCGTACTTTTAAACACAGAGATCACCAAAAGTGAACGACAAGCCACAAATATCTGAGTCAGTTGTGAAACCCTCGATGTTGCTAAAGCGTGTATGCAGGTGCTGCAGAGGGGCAACTTCCATGTGGTGGCACAGATATAACCGGGCGGATCAGCTGCCCGGTTATACAGACGTCCCTTAGCTCCCTCCCTACCCTCAGAATGAAAAGTGGGCTACAGGAGAAGGGCAACTTAAGCCTGCACTCCACTGGGCTCATGTCCAGATGAACCTTTGGCTACAACAAAAATAACAACAACAACAACATTGTATTCAGGTTAACCACATCAAGTTCCCATAGTTGTTCAGACTAGGGGCTTGCAAACACCTTCACTTCATTTGACCAATTCAGTGACAAATTTTCGATTTCATTTCTCTGCCCGAAAGATAATTCTGTTTAGCTTCGGAGACACTTTTAGAAATGGAGGGCTTCTCAGACCCCTTCACTAAGAGAGGTCATTCTTAACTTAAATGTAATTGTCTGGTTCTAGGCTGACGAAAAAGCACGTCACCTTGGTGAAGAGTTTAAGAATACGGCTGTTGGCGTCTTGATAAGCACTTGCCTCTACCGAACATGCCACCTGCACTTACCGCTTTGTGTCACTCTTAATGCACCCATAACAATAATAGTTTGGCTGCTGCGCTTGCTGCTACGCGAGAGCCATTGGATTTGTTAGTTTTCCCTTGCAGTTTAGAGCAAGCACTTCGCATTTATTTGAAAATTTCCGTCTAAGTAAGCTGCACGTCAGTCAAACGCATAAGCAAAAAAAACAGGACTGGAGTTCTTTGTATGATCAAGAGCATGATAAGTTCATTTGCTTTTAAACTGCCAGCTAGCATAACTTAAAGCTGATACTTATAACGTTCCTCTAAGACATTCCGTCATGACAGACATGTTTTTTCCCCTTAAGAAAAACAGTGTTATCATGGGTTGGCTATTATTACAAATTTACAGAGGAATATGCACCTTACTTCGATTACATCCCTGAGAGTATCAGCCTTTTCACTCCAGTACTGTATCGTGTATTCCAACTTGTTTTTGTTACCTTCAGTCGATTTTATTCACCTTGAGGGAGATTTTTTGAACTAGACGGGTTAGATACAGTTTCCGTTAACAATTGCAGCGATAAAGGCCTGTCCTAAGTTAAATAAAATCATCTGCTGGCAGCAAGAAAAAAAATATATGCCATCGAACTGATGCAGTTAATTATGTTGGATGAAGAACCCGATCCCGTTGTCGGCGTCGGGTCTAAGTGAGGAATGTGACCGTATGTATCGTAAAAGTCACGTATTACCATTAGTGCTCGTCTTCCTCTCTCAGAATTGATGTGAAAAGTCTGTCAAGCCAGTGAAGAGTGACAATGTGCACTAAAGATAAAGATAAGAGTATCAGTGTGCACCAAAAATAAAGTTAAGAGTAAATGTACTCCAAAAATAAAGCTGATCACAGTGTGCATCAAAACTGATATTAAATGAGGGTTCCACCTTCAGCCAACGGACGTCATATTTATATTTTGTTATTAGCCTACTAAGGCAACCAAGATTTCGTGGGAAGAGTTCTCTCCTAGTAATGGGGTTGATGAGGGCTTTATCTAACCACTTTAATCTTAACAACCTCCCACATGTGAATAAAACTTAACATTAATAATAGGAGTAATACAGAAAATTCGTCGTCGGACACAAGGCGCTGGGATGTGGTGTAATGACTATGCCTGGGTTATTAAAATACATAACTTACCAGCCTGGTCATGACTTATGAGAAACATTCACACAAATATGCAATGAGATAACAATATGCACCAAATAAGATGTTTTAGGAATAATGCTTGGGCTCCTAAGGTTAAGTGAAACCGAGTCTAATTAATCAGCTCATTACATCATAAGTTTCGCGCAAAACCAAACATAACTTAAAAGCATACTAACCTTGAAAAATAACAATGAGAATAAAACGCCGAATGAAACTAATATTCACACTAATTCTTGTTTCATGCAGAACACAGACCCGTTTACGATACACACACACACACACACACACACACACACACACACACACACATACATTAGTATTTTTTTTTTTCAACTAAGGGTGGCAAATCAGCATTGATAACGGGTGCTCTGTAGCTCTAGCACACCGATGTGTCACCAACCGTAAAAATGACATTGTGCATCTAAAAGAGACTATTTCAAGATGACCATTTCTGCTGTATTTAAGGTTCAACCTAATTAATCCGCCTATTAGTTCATAATTATGCAAAACTCAAGACACAACTTTCGCATAAAACATCCCGGGCCGCTGAAAAAAAAAAAGTAAAAAAAAACTCCCGTCAGCCTCACGTGGGGGAACACAAACTCACAAACACTTCCATTAATTCAGTGGGAGTCCTGCGCGTAAAGACACAAGTTCCCATTATCACTGACAACACTACGACATTAACTCTTGGAGGTCGATTTGCATTCTCCTCCGCCAGGGCAGCAGCAGCAAACGCGCTCTTTAGGGCTCCATCATGGGAGGGTGTGTGAGAGCATGTGAATGAAGCCAGCAACAAGACAGGCAGACAGGCACGGGAGCACATAAACAATTTCCTGAACAAGCCGTCAGCGGTAAATACCAAGCCAATCAGGGGACAAACAAGGAGCGAAAAAGGATAGAAGGAAGGAGGGGGAGGTTGACTCCAACATCCACTCTCATACCACCTCCTCCTTTTCCCTCCCTCTGCACCCACCGTTCCCTCATCTGATTATGTAAATGGCCGATTATCAGCCTGTTATCTAGGCTCCATCTGGCGCCAGGGATGCTCAGACAGTGGTACCAGACCCCGCCTCGCGCACCATCCCTCAACCCCAACCCTTCCCCTCACCCCCAGTTCCTCCATACCTACCCTCCCTACCTCTCTGTCCTTCCTACTCCCACCATCACCACTTCTCCCTGCATCTACCCACCATGTCATTGCAGCTCCTGGGATGTGATTAACTCTCGCAGGCTCGTAAGACTAACTCTTAGCTGAAATAAAGCATGTGCTAATTGTAACAGGTTACTAGAGTTGTGCCGACCATGAGAAGGTTAATAATGGTCACAGTACTAAAACTCTCAGGCTTATACACTCACCGTCATCTGAGCATAATCACCTGTCCTTAATTGGGATATGGTGAAGGAGAGTTTAGATATCGTTCCCATGGAGGGGGTTCACATCTCGGCTTATGTAAAGGAGAACAATAGGTTTAGGCTCATTCACGTAGTGTCTGTGACCGTGAGGGACGGTTCACTGATTTGGCACCAGATTTATGCCCCAGCTTTACCCACCTCCACTCAGAGAATAATGCTTTATTCTTTACTCATTTATCTTTAGCTTGTGATACGGTCCATTACTCAGGAACTATAATTATATTTAGATGCTGGAGCGTCACTAGGAACAGCCAGATCAGTTAGTCACACCCTGAAAGCTCTCACAAGCAAAGTGATTCGCGTTAGTGGAGCTTCATACAGTGTTTCACTTTAGCTCCCTAGAGAAATTCACTTGCAAGTTGCATTTCTAACGAAGTCCTGTATAGTGCTTTCCTTAAGCTTAGTCCCATTTGGTCCCACATCTATCTAGTCCTTCAGTGTTTGCTTTATTATTGAATGACCTTCTGATCCTTAACTAAATTGTGGAAGATAAGAAGGCATTAAATGTCAGTAGTCCTGAATGAGACGAGGATTTAGGTAACCTAGTCTATACAATGTTTTATTTTCCACTGTAGTTATGGGAGCTAGGGCTACGGTGCGAGTGGATGGTGAGCTGAGTGAGTTCTTTGATCTCAATGTGGGACTGAAACAGGGGTGTGTGATGTCTCCATGGCTGTTTAATATATATATGGATGGGGTTGTAAAGGAGGTGCAAGGTAGGGCAGTGGATGTGGGGGTGGCCCTAATGAATGAGGGTGAGATTTGGAAGCTTCCGGTGTTGCTGTTTGCTGATGATACAGTATTGCTGAGTGAAGATGAATGGGAGTTGCAAGGTTTGGTGAATGAATTTGGGACAGTGTGTAGGAGGAGGAAGCTGAAAGTTAATGTAAACAAAAGTAAAGTTATGGTGTTTGAGAGGAATGAAGTCACAGAGTGTGCAGTGAGGTTGGATGGTGAGGATATGGAGAATGTGAGTGCATTCAAGTACTTGGGTAGTGTGATGAGTAAGGATGGAACTTTGGGGGATGAAGTACGTGAAAGGGTACAGCAGGGAAGGAAGGTTGTTGGCACACTGAAAGCAGTGATGAGAAATAGGGAGGTGAGTATGGAAGTTAAGAAGTCACTGCATGATGGTATTGTGATCCCTACCCTGACGTATGGAAGCGAGGCGTGGACCTTGCAAGAGGGGAACAAGTCAAGAGTGAGAGCAGTGGAAATGAGTTACTTGAGAGGAGCATGTGGAGTGACGTGGAGGGACAGGTTGACGAATGAAGAAGTGAAGGAACATTGTGGGGTAGATGTGGATGTGGTTGAAAAGATTAGGAGAAATACACTGAGGTGGTTTGGACATGTGGAGAGAATGGAGAATGAAAGACTGACTAAAAGGGTGTATGTAGGTGAGGTGGAGGGAGGGAGAGGGAGGGGTAGACCGAGGATGAGGTGGAGGGATGGAGTTGAGAGGTATATGAGGGAGGGGGGGGTGAGTTGGGGGGAGGGGAGTCAAATGGTGGGTGACAGAGTGACTTGGAGGCGTTTTGTCTGTGGCCACCCTTTGCGGGATTAGGGCGTCGGGCTATAGATAGATAGATAGAGATAGTTATGACATCTGGCACTATTTTACTTAGAATTTACACTAAATTCAAAGTTAACTAGCTCAAGATCAGGACAACTGTAGCAAAACACTCCCGTTAACGTTAGATGATTACATTAAACTGTGAGTGAGAACAGGAGCCTGTGAGTGTTAATACTGATACCATTAATTCTGTTTCATAAACGGGAGATACCTAGCATTTTGTTCAATCTAACAGCAGATAATTTCACTGGACTCTGAGTGGGCCATAAAAACCTGAACCTGTTAAGGGTTTTCCTACTGTTAGTGTGAATGAGAGTATGTAAGACCACAGTGTCCGGTGTGCTGGCAGTGGTGCACGAGATTAGTCTTCTGGGTTCGTAATCATAAAAGATCTTTACCAAACTTACGATAAACAAGTCAGATGTGAATTATTACGAGAGGGCAGTCAGTTTGTTCGTATATTTTTTCCTTTCATATACACTCTAGTTTTGTTCTGAAAAATTTGTTAACTACGTGAGTGAAGATGAAAATATACAGAAACAATCTTATAGCTAACTCAAGCTCAAAAAAGTTTATAAATACTGCCCTGGCACCTTAGTCCGGCGCCGGGACTCTCCAGTTCGGCCTGGCGCCAGACTCTCAGAGAGATTTGTCTTGCCTGATTCATCCTCTTCAATTTCGTGACCTATTTTCTATTTTGTTCTAGCTACTTAGAGGCTATTTTATTCAAATTCCGAATTAGAGGGGTTAGATACAACCATTAGTAACTTTTAGCACCTGGGGACTCTCCAAAATGAAATGAAATCTTCAGGAAGAAGCAAGAATTAACTAGAAAATACGTCACCAGTCTGAAAGGGTGTTCACACTAATTCTGTAATCAGGCATATCGGATGACAATTCTGATCGCGTAGGTCGACACTCCGTTTCCACAGCAGGACATTCTATGAAACCTACTGGCTGACAGCAAGCGGAAATATTGCCAATGGTAGCTTTAAAATGATTTCCATAATAAAAATAGAGTTCTTGCTATAATCTTTTCCGCCCGGTTGCTAGGCAATTTTTTTTTTTTTTTTAATCCTCCTCCTCCTCATCAACCGAACTTCACAATGATCATGTACTTTCAAATTTGATTCATTTAGACCATAGGTTTGCGGGAACCTTTCGCATTAGAGGTTTAGATATACGATTCACTGAGCCCTGCACTAGAAAAGGTCTACCATAAGAAAAAATATATAACTTTAAGGTAGGAGAAATAAATTGCTGTACGTCACTTGATTCAGAGTTCAGAGGTTCCTTGCTACTGGCCGAAGTAAGGATAAAGTAAGAAAGGCAATCTGTATCGCAAGAGTTAATGGAATTTGCTTCCATCTTCTTCAAGACGTCTCCAATACCCTTAAAATCACATCGTCGGTAGGTCAAAAGAATTAGACTAGAATACTCCCAGAGAGAACATATCTCCGTCAACGCCAATATAATTTATCATGTACTTTTGTAAATCCCCTTTCCTACCAAACTAATACTTTTACGGTCTCACATATTCAGTAAATTCTACACTCTTGGTCAGTACTAGTATACAGTGTCTGAGAGCGCATGCCTCCGCCAACGACAATAAAATTTATGATTTATTCCTGCTCCATGACCAGGTCTACATCAAAATCTAATCAACCCTTTCTTAACCCCACTGCACACTTATCCACCGTAGTTCACTGAAATTCGACAATAAGTTTTTGAGATATCTTGTACACAAACAGAGAAATAAACAAACATTTATGGAACAGGTCAACCCTGGAAATGTCTTCCTTTATCTGTATTTCCTTCTGTTTATGATCTCCAGTCGTTAAAACGAAATGAACGCAACGAATCCACCTCGAAATGAACGGACCTTGATTTTTTTTCTTGGAGGGAACAATCTTGCAGGCTTCTAACCTCTGGTTCCTAGTTCCTGGTATTAAGAACAAATATACAAGTAAAAGTAACCTCCGGCCAACTTCGTTGGTGGAGGCTAAAAAAAAAGACAAAGAAAAGACTCCATTGTGCTGAAGTAATAAGTATGGAAATGTAAGGACTTAACACCGTCAACCGAAGGACTAACAGTACGTGATGCAATATCCTAACCACAGACGATTCTATTCAGCTGAGGAAAGAACTCTCATGGTGAAGGCATTAGAAACGAAGAATGTCCCATAAAAACAAGGCCCAGAAATAGGGTACTATATGCTAAACTAGACGAAGTGCTTTAGCTTTGCACTTTGATCAGTAATGATATTTGTAAATAAGTCTGTCGTTCAGTAATCATGCCGCCAGACCTAATTATTGTGCTTTATCACTTCTTACATGCAGCAACACCTGAATTTCCTAAAATATCCGTTTACATCACGCCACATCGTCATTGTGGCTGTAATGAGAACAAGTAATACTTGCCAGCTATTTTTAACAAAGCAAAGTGTACAGGACTTTTTCCAGTACACATTTTCTGAGTCAGTGACTCTCTCGTCACCAGAGCTCTGCTAGAGGTGAGGTGATGAATGTATATTTTGATGAAAATGAAAAGACATTACAGAAAACACACCTTAATTAACTGAATGCTTTAGTACTGGGCGAAACCATGTTTCTTCTAAAATATAGCGCTGTAAAGGCATCACCAATAGGCTAACAGCAATAGCTGCATTCACTGTTCAACACAAGAACACAGCAGGTAACTTTCATGAAGTGAATCTTGAGTCAGACACGATTCTTTCTAAAAGTAAGAGCGACTTTAAGAGCTTGTTTGAACTGGTTTTCGGCATGAGGACTAGATGCCATAAGAGTTGAAAACGATTCAGTTGCAATATAACTCCACATGTGTTAACAGAGGTGTAGCGCAGTGTGGTGTGTAGTAAGGTTATTTCTTGGACACGTGTACAACTTGTGGCTTCTCATCTCAGTGAACACAGAAGTTGCCGTGAACAGTGGTAGAGGAATGAACGCATGCATTTCAGTGCTAGTATAAAAAAAAAAAAAAAAAAAAAAAAAAAAAAAAAAAATCTATTTTCTCCCGCCAAGGCCATGTTGCTCAATGTACTGTACACACTATTCACAAGTCGTGAATAAGATATTGCAACTACTATACAGTAGTGTCTGAATGAAATGCATCTACACCTCATGAGTGCCTTGAGGGGTGTAACTCCATCTTTTTAATCACTGACACACAACCTGATGATAGAGATGGTCAGCAGTTCACTGTTGTTACATAGTCATACAAACAATACAGAAAGGTCTATAGATCATCGTATCCTTCTTTATGACAAATACCTCCATGGCTGTAAAGGTCTTCTGATTCATGTTTCACAGTTTAAAGACGTCTTGTAATTTTACTCATTTGAAAGGTGCAGACAAGTGTTCACAGTCGCAGAGCTTTTTCGGTTTCTCGGCCTAAACCTATAACTATCCATCATAATGATCCAGGTGGTAATCTACAGGCATCAGTTTATCAAGTGGAAGATCGGGCAGGACACTGGGTGTCCTTGCAAGAAAAAAAAAAAACGTTCTAGAGGTATTGTGCATTGGCTGATGAACTAGACAAACGGACGCAACCATATACGAGCATGAAAACATAACTAGTATATGCCGTAGCTTACTTAACATTGAGAGAACTGCTGTTTCTATTAAGCAGAGTATAATCGATAACTATGAATTTCTATTAACGTTTGCTTCTAGTAACTTCTACTTGTAGATCGTCTAAAAATTCTAGATATCTGTATTACTACAAGGCAGTACCACTATAAAGAACTATTCCCTGCCACATAATAATAAACCTTACGTTATCAACACCACTCTTATACACTAGGTTTGATGGTGCGGTTTACATGCGTGCATCCTGTTTATCAATATTATCTACTAAATTTCAGGCAAACTTCTCTCAGAGAACAGTAGTGTCAGAAGGAGCGAGGAAAACAATGTGTGGCCACGAACACATTAATCTGTCCTTAACGTTTCGACTTCTCAAGACTTTGAGTAGAATTGGTAATCTGCTACTAAGCTTTTTCGATCAACAAATACCCAGAATGAGAACTGAGATCCTGAAATGTCAGGTATATTAATAATCTTGGCCACAATGTCTGTCCAGTTCCTTCTGAAACATACAGAGTGCATACTCGCATCCAATCTACATTTCTCATCCATCTAACTCACGGCTACAAAGACGCCTGAACCCACACTAACAAAATATGGAATCCGAAATCTTACCACAGCTATGCAACTAATCGTCACCAACCACATTTACGTCACATTCACCACCACCACCAAAACCATCACCACACAGGCAACACAGCAACTCCATATCCACAACATCACATCCACATCTACAGTACATCACACCCACACCTAACTCACATTTGCCTTGAAATCATATTGTATCCACACCCACATCATTCCCTAACTGGCACCACACCTACAATCACATTTACTTTGCCGTTATTTCACTTCAAATCTACACTCACACCACACTCATATAAAACACTAGAAAGCGCACAGAGAACGCATACCTCCGCCGATGCGACTGCCATTGATTAAATTCAATCAATTCTTTCTTGGTCCATGTCCCACCTTTCCAAAAAATATCACTGAAATTCATTGAGAACTTTTGGAGATATTGTGAGGGATAATCAGGATCAGGATCCGGATCCGTCCCCAAATTTATCTCTTCTTCTTTGGCCCATGGCCCACCCCTCCACAAAATGTCATCAAAATCCGTTCATAACTTTTTGAGTAATCTTGCTAACAGACAGACAAACAGACAAACCAACCACAGCGAGGTAAAACATAACCTCCTTGGCGAAGGTAAAAAAAAAAAAAAAAAAAAAAAAAAAAAATACGCCTTATATGCACACGTACACCACATCCACAGCTACACTTACACCTACGCCGAGCTCACATCATATCCATACTCACATCACACCCACATCGTCGCACGTACACAAAATTCACACCACACCCACACCTGCACTCACATCTTCCTTACACCCGCATCATATCCATACCCACGCCCGAAGTCATCACATCTGCGCATCATCTACATCACACTCACACAAACACCACATCTACACTGAATCCACACCATATCCACACCACCCTCATCCCCATCCTTACCTGGAACTGCCAAACCGGGACTAAGGTCGCCTCCCACTCTCTCTAACAGGAACTAATTAAACGTTATTGACAAAGACGGTCAGGTGAAGGCCCATCGCCCTGCCACACCCTATGTTGTTTATTTATTTATTTATTTATTTTTTTGAGGGGGGGAGAGGATTGAGGGAGGAAGTCCAGTAGGAAGAGAGAAGGTTAGACAGAAGGGCCAGTGGGGTGATAGAAACAGTGTTTAAGTTGTAGGTAAAACCTTCCTCCCTCCTTCCTCTCACCTTTTATATCTTCACTTTGCCCATTTTCTTTCCTTGCTTAATTCTTTCCTTGCAAGGAATTAATATTAGCAGGCCACACTTGTCTATTATTAGCGTAGTGAGTTATCGAAGCTCACTGATCACAGCAAGTGCGTTAGCAGAGATTCTTTTTTATCCATTTCAGTGTTAGACATAATATCAGCTGAACCCAATCGTTTGATTTTAGCCTGAGTCAAGGGTTTAGAAATCCTCATATTCCCATTAACTACCTGCAGTTCATATTGGTAACCCATTGTTCCTGTTTTCTTCGTTTGCGAGTTCATTAACCTGTTATTATCAGCGCTCGTCCATTGATGTTTTATTCTTTGAACACTCATCCATCCACTCTTCTTTCTCTTTTATTTTCTTCTCTGTGTTCACATCTCCAAGCTCTTACTCTCCCTTCTTCCATTCAACCCGTCCCCTCTATTCCCTCCTTTTCTTTCAGTCGTCTCTATATGCTCTTCTCAAGGCTCTTCCTCTCCCTCCTCCTCCTAGTATAAAAACCAGGCGATATGGAAGTTTGTCCAGGTCACTCCAGCTAATTAGTGACACTCGATATATTCACTCACGCCCACCACCACTGTCACACACACACACACACACACACACACACACACACACACACACACACACACACACACACACACACACACACACACACACACACACACACACACACACACACACACACACACACACACACGCATACAAGCATTACGGGTTATTCTATTTGGAAGGAAAACGTACATTAATTTATCATTACTTTTGACTAATAAAAGAAAATGCTAGTCACACTTAAGTTCTGTCCAAAATAGCGAGGTAATTATCCAACAGTATCTGTGCCATCTTACTCCTGAAACATGAACGCTAAATTTTTGTCTGGAATCGTGCTCAGTGTGTTCTTCATCTTGCCGAGAATAATTTTATCCAATCCAAAATGTAATGAAATCTAATTCTTCTCGCTACTTGCAGTTCAGGATGGGCAGACAGCAATTTTAGGCCATTCTCCTGATGCTTCTAATATTAGCTTTATTCTTACTGCTTTCAGACAATTTCATTTAAACTGCCGGTGTAATCGGACTAGGAAGAGGGAGGGGACAGGTATAGCCTTCATTAAACCCCTTGACTGTTAAGCATCTAATAAACTGAACAAAATCTCCCATAAATAGGGAGATAAAAATGTCAATTATGTCCTCAGAGTGAAGATGTGAACTATTTCAGTGCAATGACACTTTTTGTATATCATTCCTCCACGACTAGCCAATTTTTATTCTCGTTAATTAGATTTTCTCGTGGTGATGGGTGTGAAACAATCTCTATTTACCCATTCAGTACAATGATACACCTTTATAACGTATTGCTGGTACCACACAGGCAGTTTTGCTCAATTTAGGAAGGGCATCTCGTAGGGACAAGGTAAGAAACAATCCCCATTTACTCCTGATACCACTGGACGATTTAATTCAGTCTAGGATGAGCCTCCCACAGTGAAAGGGTGTATTAACAGCTTGATGCACATTTTTCACGTCTCCATAAGCTTTTGATAATGCTGGCCCGGTTATCTGAAATGTAAATCTTTTCACCCGATCCCCTGTCAATAGTCCGACACACCGGGAGGAACGTACGCCCTGTCAACCATTTCACTCGGATGACGTACTTTCTTTAATTTTGCTCTTGCTACCCTCTGATGATTTTGCTAAAGTTAGGAAGGAGCGCTAATAATGCTGGGAGTCAGTGAAGGCTGAATCTAACACATCCAGTTCTCTCTCTCTCTCTCTCTCTCTCTCTCTCTCTCTCTCTCTCTCTCTCTCAAGCTGAATAAAACTGTACGTGAGTGGCAAGTATAAACCAAGTGAATACACGTCACCGAATTCAAGAGTTTATCCACCTCACTCAAGTAACGTATTTTTCTTATGACTTTTCCAGCCTTCAGACGATTCTATTCAGCTTTGAAGAGACTCATTGAACTGAAGGGGTTGGATGCATACTCCATTATCCAGTTAAGAGTGAGACGAACTTCTTTGGATGAATAAAATCGTCTATAAGTTGCAAAAATAAATTTGGCTAGTATTTCAAGGGGTTGGACATTCAGAAAATATATATTTATGTTATTATTGATACCTTTAGACGATTTTATTCAGCTTAGGAGAGACGTTTTTTCATTAACCCATTCAGTGCGAGACATCTTTCCCTAGGGTGAATAAAAATCCCTGGTAGTAATATGTATGAAATGAAAGAAATGCGTCATTGAACTGAAGTACTCATTCCATTCCATTCGATCCCCTGTCAATGGTTTGCTCTGGAAGAAGGAACAAACAGCCCTTTAAATGTGGGCTAATTATCTTAACAAACCCACAAAGAATTTTAAAAGTCCGGGCGGGGGAATTAGGCCTACAATGGATTATCAATATATATTTTTTCTACCACCACCACCACCACCAGCACCACCATTCCAGTTTAAAATTTCCAATAATTAATAGCCGATGATAAATTTGGCCATTAGAATAAATCTTATCTCGGGTGGACCGCGGCGGCAGCATTGAAAATATTATTCCCCCCCATTACTCTCCTTTTATTAAGCTTTTATTCCACAATATCGCCAGTTCGACTCGGCGATATTCTACACGTGACATATTTGATATCTGAAATTCGAAAATACAAGGGAAAGGGAGTTCATTTTACACAGGTCATGATTCTGTGTGTGCATGAGGGTATGATGAGGGTATGGGTCTGTGTGTGTGTGTGTGTGTGTGTGTGTGTGTGTGTGTGTGTGTGTGTGTGTGTGTGTGTGTGTGTGTGTGTGTGTGTGTGTGTGTGTGTGTGTGTGTGTGTGTGTTGGGAAAAGGGTGTAGTCATCAGCCTAGTTATTTTTTCTATACATAGTATATTTTGTATCGGAATCTCGAAAATACTAGAGTACAATTCGTTTTTACAAGCCCTGTGTTTGTGTATGTGAGGGTTTGGAATGGGTGTGATTTGGGGAATGTCTGGTCATCATACAGGGTTTGTTTTGTAACTATATGTTTCAGTGATGCGTAACCATACATTCAGAGGTACTAAGACATTTGAATAGATGTGCATCTCCATTCTGCAGTTATATCAAGTCACATATAACAGAAGCGGTCAAAAATGGATACCTGGCTTTACACTGACACTTTTATGTTTTAAAAATGTGTTCAGAAATGAAGGATTTGAAATGTAAGGAATAAATAAACTGTTTTGACCCATCTCATGACCCTATCTATATACTGACCAGTCATGGATACTTGCCACGCGGGTCTATGTTGCTAGACACTGATCCTTGCATATTGAGACCGATGTTCAGAAAGAAAAAACGTTGGGAAAAATTGCTCAACCTCTTGTTCTGACCTTTCATTACTCCATCCATACCGAACAACCTTGTACACGTCACACACCTTTAGTTTTCTGTATTATTGAAGAGCTGCATTCTCCGTGGCACGGGAGATTATGTGGCATCTCTTCCAATGTGACTTCTTTAGCAGTAACGTATAAGCAGGTAATAAGATGCAACGTTCAAAATACGTCGCCGAGAAGAGAAATATCGAGATTTCCAAAACCAACCAGAATACGACCCTGATATTGAACCATTCCCTCCTACATCCATTCACTCATTCACATGTTTTACTACAACCATGAATGCAATTAACACTATTCACCAGGCTTATTTTCAACCTATATAGACGTAATACCCTCTATAATCCCTCCCATATCACTCATTCATCCGTACCCCTGTTTCACTCCCATCATGAAAGCTATCTATTCAGCTGGTATATTTTCACACCACGCATGCGTAATACCTTTCAAATCTCCCCCCACACCCCGTTCTCTCGATCAGTTACATTTTCCGGACCCAAAAATGCCTATTACCGAACCATTTACTCAATCACCCATTCATCCGTACACATGTTGTGCTACCATCATGAAAGCTCCTTACAGTAATCAATGGGTATATTCCCATACAATACATACGTAATACTTTCCATAATCCCTCTCCGTTCACTTGATTATTTACATTTTATAGATCCAGGCCTCCCAAATATCCCTCTCTTCACCTGAGGTCTTTCCGATGTTACACAATACTGTCTGGTTGTAGTACAAGCAAAACAAGAACTAGTATAGCACTGAAAAGGTGTTACATTTTGTTTCTAGTCCTTTCAGCTACTGAATTCTATTTTTAACGCTCTCATGCTCGGGACAACTACAGTGTTGTATTCCAGTTAACTTCAGACGGTTTTATTCAGCCGTGAGTCAGCTGAGGGATCCAAAGTGTTTGTACTGGAACGTTTAACCCTCTCATTCTTTTCTAGTTAACGCCAATCGATTTTCTTCCTTTGAGGGTGAGTCACAGAGCCTGAGTGTTAATACTGTTACCGTCTACCATCTCGTGGATAGGACGCCTCTTAGCATTCTATTCTAGGTAACGCTAATTGTTTTTCTGTTGACAGTGAGTTATAGGTGCCTGAGAGAGACAAATCGAGTAATATCCCCTGATAGTACCATGAATAAAACAAGAAACGCTACAGTACAGAAAGTGGACACATGAAAAATATTTTATGTGCAAATCCATTTAGTATTCAGTCATCATCATCATCATCATCATCATCATCATCTCTTTAACCCACCCAAAGATGGACAGTGAAGCAGGGTTCAGAGGGTAGGAAAAGAGAACAAACATGACAGAGAAATAACTAGTCAGAAGAATACCCAGTGAAACAGACCACAGATTTACTCCCTCACCATTCAAGCCATCGGAATCCTGACTGTATTTCGTAGCCATACCTTTTAAACATATGCACTTCTCATTAACTGTTTGATAAATCCGATGGCTGTCAAGGTATACATAAAATCCAGCTACCTCTATCCCTTGTCAGTTTCCTAATTTCATTATTCTCCATGTCTAGCTCCCTCATTTGCCCCTTTACCATATCTATCCATTTTCTCATTGGCATACCACGCCTCCTCATACTTTGTGGCTCAATGACATATACCTTTTATCACCACCTATCTACATTCATTCTCTCCATATGACCGTACCAGCCTGTTTTGTTTAGCAACCACCACATTTTTTTTTTTTAATTATTGGATGACACATGTTTGGCTGTATTATACGGATCCCCTATTGAAACAAATGTAGAAAAAAATCCAACAAATCATTACTCAGTTGACTAACAGTGTGAGAGGAGCACCGATCGTACACCCCACCACATTTTTTTTTTTTTTATCAACCAGTCGCTCTGGGAAAAACATGGGCAACATTAATTATTTAGGGTGACTGGCACTTGTGTTCCCGGCCCATATCAGGGACCACACACCATATCCTCCCACTTGTTTTGCATTGGTGTCTATGGATCAGTTGTGTGTGTGTGTGTGTGTGTGTGTGTGTGTGTGTGTGTGTGTGTGTGTGTGTGTGTGTGTGTGTGTGTGTGTGTGTGTGTGTGTGTACTAATTCTGGCGCTGGAGAGGGCTGCCTTCACGTGCTAGCACAGTTATAACCAGGTGGCTCCGTTGCTGTTACACAAAAATCTTTCAGCTACTTACTTATTCCATAGGAAGAGGATGGTGGAGAGTTGACACCTATATGAAGCCTGCAGTCCACCATGTTTAGATTTCAGATAAGTCTCAAATCACAACAACAACAACAACAGCAACAGCAGCAAATTTTGGCCTTCTGACTCGGCAGAGTGAGGTGGATATTTATAAGTTAGCAGTTTTCTTTTCTATACTGATTAACATTCTCAGACTCTTCTGCTCAGCTAAATAAGGTCGTCTGACTGTAGATAGAATAGAATACTAGAGATGGTCGGACTGGCATTTGTGGTTTGGGGCACCATCAGAGAGTACAAGAATTCTGTAGGCTTCACCCCGCAGTTGTTTTGTATTGGTTTGTATGGCTATCAGGGTACTTTAGTTTTTCTTCAGAGTGGTCTAATTTTTGCTTCTATGACTATGCAAGGCCCTTGTGTAGTGGTAGATTCGAGTGACAATTTTAATGCGAACTTAAATGTAATATTGCAGCTCAGTCTTTGTGGTATTAGGTTAGTTACTGAGAATTTCTTTCATTACCTTTTAGTAAGGATTAGTGGTCGTACGCTTAAGCAAAAACGTGGAGACCTCGAGTCGCACTCGAATCCAATCGAGATGTTTAAACAAACTGTGATATCCATTTATGGAAAACGCCGACGGTACAATTGTGAAATGGTACAGTTTTTGTTTAAGCATACAACCATATGTTTCGCTTTCTGTGGCTCAGCAAGTTTATTGCAGCTAGCGAGTTAGAGTGATTTACCTTTCTATATGGATTAACTCGGTTTTCTGTTAATCACCCAACTGAATCAAATCGTATGGCGTTATCTGGAATACGTTACATGAATTATTTTTCCCATGAGAGGGTTATTATTGTTGATACTAACTTCTAGGATCGTATGACTCACTCAGCTGGATAAAACTGTCAAGCGTTACTTGGAACAGAATACTAGAGATGTTCCAGTCATGAGTCATTCTCTCTCTCTCTCTCTCTCTCTGTTTGTCTGTCTGTCTCTCTCTCTGAGTTTTCAGCATTGGCTGTAGAAGTGAATTAGAGTTTGTTTTCGGTGTATGGATTAAATTTTCTTTGTATGGATGACCAGGGTCTGTGTGGGAGAAGGCTAGACTAATAATTATCTCTATGTGGTAAAAAAAAAAAAAGTTCAATATAATGAATATAATTTATTTAGCTTTTGCTCTTAAAGGCTATGCAGGGTTTGTGCTGTTAGGTTTGATTGTTTCTTTTACTGAATGAACTATTTTTTTTTAGTGGCTCGCCAGGGTCTGTGCCACAGCAGGATAGATATTTTTTTCTGTGAAGAATATATATATATATATATATATATATATATATATATATATATATATATATATATATATATATATATATATATATATTGTGCCTCAGCTGGGTCGGTGGAACTGATTTAGTTATTATCTTTCCTCCATGGACAATGTTTTCCTTTCTATAGCTCTGCAGGTTCACTGGGGTAGGAGGATGGAGTAATAATTTTGCCTCTTTGTACTAATTTGTGCTGTATATGGCTATGCAGCTTTTGTGGAAGTTGGTCAGAATACCATGCATTTTTGTGTAAAATTAATTTTCGCTTTCTGTGGCAGTGTTGAAACTATAGAACGGAGTTAAATTATTATTATTATTATTTTTTTTTTTTTTTGCTGACTATGGCGAAACAGGGTCTTTAGTAACATGATAGAGTGAGAATTGCCTAAAAGAGCTACATGATGGTCGTTTAGAGAGATGCGAGTTTCAGACAGAACTTTGTACAAGTTCTTGAAATCGTATTACCCTATACCACTCCCATATAAATATCCAAATGTCATAAGAGTATGGCGAGGGTAAAGCTGCAATACAATAGAGTAACCTCAAGCAAAACTCGGGGTCCAGAACTTTACAAATGAAGAGAGATATGGACGCGTAGTCTCATGGGGTGGAAGGCATCCTAACATCTCTTCCTTAGCGATTTATTTGTCTTATTACTTCTTAAGCAACGTTGGGTCTGGTTAGTACTTGGATGGGTGACCGCCTGGGAACACCAGATGCTGTTGGCATCCCTACGTGTCAAGTGGGGTTGGTGGAGGATTAGTGCCCTTCCCTGTAAAACAATTAATTCTAAGCCGTTGGCCACCCCGTTGGGGATACATGGCGTCTGGCAATGAATGAATGAATGAAACTTCTTAACTATTTGATACTGCTAGAATTTTCCCCGACCGAACAAGATCACCTGGTGTTACACTGCAATTCCCAAGTGTTTAAAAGCAGGTAAAAAGTCATTCGAGATTGTTTTGACGGCACGGACCGCAGTATTAATTACAGGTGAATTAAATCTTCTAGCGTCAGCCTGAATAGAATACGGAAATCCACTAACCGCTGCAAAATAGTTAATACTCTCTTGTACGTCATTTACCGCATTATTCTATAGGCATATCTTTCTTCAACAGTAAAGTTAGAATATCGACGAGTCCCAAGCCGACATAACTGGTATGGATGAGGTGCTAAATAAATGGCCTCCTTAACTCTCTCATGGTCGAGGCAACTCTAGTAGTCTATTACAAGTGAACCTTATTTCAAAATAGCCAAGAGTAGGTCATAAAGACTAAGAGCTTAAAATTTATAACCCTTTCTTGGTTGAGACACTTCTAGTATTCATTTCTAACAAACGATTTTATGCGGCTGAGAATGAGGATGGGAGTCTGAACACATTAACTAAGGAGAAGATAAAGATGGTGATAGCACTTCAAAGCAGTGAACACATATTATATATATATATATATATATATATATATATATATATATATATATATATATATATATGTAAACGATCTGAACCAATAATATGATCAACGTCAGCATAGCACTTAATTATCATGAATAATTTTTGTCTTATTTCTCTCGTTATTATTTACTCTAATTAAGTTGTGAAGTGTTGTTAGCTGTGTGAATGAAGATGAAAGCATAAACAAGCAATAATTTACGCAAATTCACTCTCGAAACGATGACATATTTTGCTCTTACGATCTCCAGACTGTTTCATGCGGTTCAGGAGACAATTTTCGAACAAACGGTTTAGCTACAGCATTCACACATCCTTTAACTGCCGAGGGACTTTGCCAAGGTTAATACAGGTCAATAAAACACTGCAGCAACAGTAACAATAATGTACAAGAATACATCATCGTAATAAAGGGGTTAACCTCAAGATAGTTGCTATATATCGTCCCCTGACCTAAAACATTAATACTGTACACTCACGACCCTCCCAGTCCTTTCCTTCGCTGTCCCCTCCTATCGCAACCCTCCTGTCCTTTCCCTCTATGACCCGTCCTATCATGACCCTCCCTCTCCTTTCCCTCACTGCTCCCTCCTTCCCATTAAACCCCCCTCCTCCCACCCTCTCCCCTACCAGCATATCAAATAACACAGGGTAACATGGTTGTACATGAGACCTTGATTATTATTAATAGCCAGAGCACTTTTCCTAGCATAAGAATACTTGCCAATGAAGAAAGAGTTAGCCAAAGTTTGCCTTGTCTTAGGACGCTGACAGAGTGAATGAATTTGCCCCTCAGTTAAACATCATCATCGTCATCATCATTATTATTATGACCTTTTTGACACCTAAGGATGAGGTAAAATAGGGTCCATGAATGATGGAAAAGTAATTACGAAAATGTTACAACCATCAGCAGCACGCCCATTAAAAATTACCGCTCTGTCATTCACTCATCATTCAAACCCCCGGAATCCTGGTTTCACCTCACAGACCTAACAATCTGTGTGTGTGTGTGTGTGTGTGTGTGTGTGTGTGTGTGTGTGTGTGTGTGTGTGTGTGTGTGTGTGTGTGTGTGTGTGTGTGTGTGTGTGTGTGTGTGTGTGTGTGTGTGTGTGTGTGTGTGTGTGTGTGTGTGTGTGTGTGTGTGTGTGTGTGTGTGTGTGTGTGTGTGTGTGTGTGTGTGTGTGTGTGTGTGTGTGTGTGTGTGTGTGTGTGTGTGTGTGTGTGTGTGTGTGTGTGTGTGTGTGTGTGTGTGTGTGTGTGTGTGTCAATGCGCTTCATATCAATCTGCTACATGCTACTTTTCTACTTACTGTTTACGCTTGACGACAGCTAGTACCATTTTGCCAGTCAATCTGCCACTTACAAATAGTATAATTATGTTTCTGCTATCAAAACTGTGAAACTATCTCTTAACGATTATATTACTCCTTCCTGCTAAGATTTTCTATTACTGTTAATCTCTTACCTAGCTTCATAACATCTTTAGTATATAGCTGACGATCGAGGGCTATTTATTTATTTTCGTTATCCTTTCTAAAGTTAGTCTTTTTTCTTTTCACGATTGATCTGTCACTGGCGTTCTTTATTCTGTTTCCGCTAGCTTTCTAAAACATATATGATGCCATATCCAATAGTTCTGGCAAAATCAACGTTATTTCTGCACCCACTTCGACAAAGTGTTGCTGAAAACACCGAAAGCTTATGCCACATCAAAACATAATCAGCCATCATTATTCCATTCTTTTAGTCGTTCCTGCTTACTTTACTGTGTTCACTTTAGCTCTCCTAAAACTGCCATCTTTCTCTCGTGAATGCTGAACTGTAAAAAGAGATTGACACAAGAATACGGTGCTAGTCACGAAAAAGTGTTATGGAAAGGTTTCAGAGCAGATGTAATATCATATTCTACCACTGAACTACGGAAAATAGACTTGAGAAAAGAGAATCTCCAAGTTAATGTAATAGAACTATAGTGTGTTGAAGAAGCCAGTGAGTTTCCTATTCCCTTCATATAAGAAGAGAGGGTAACTTCCGTAGCCAGGTTTGCATATGGTAGTCAGCTCGTTTAAGAGTGTGACTAATTGCACCTCATCTTTCACGATAAATTTCGCTCATTCTGCATCTTAATATTCTCTTGTATGTTTTGGATTCCTTACTGATAATGAGTTAGGGCTGCATAAACAACAAGCAAGGGAATATTAGCGTGTCCTGTGCATATATAGCCTACTGGTAAGGAGGAGATGTTAGGATGCCTCCTAAGCTGACGAAAGTACTGGCCTGAGAATAGTCGGGTCGTGTTCTCGTCCGCTATGAGAGTGTTCTGACATTTCTTCCTGTGTGATTTATTCAGCTTATTTCACCTTAATATTCACTTGCATGGTATTCATAGCCTAATTATTAACGATATGCTTGTAGTCTGAACAAATATCATAGACATATACGTATATACCAACGTTATTAAGTGTTGTAAACGATTATCATAGTAATTATGTGCCTGTTCAGCGAAGTAATAAGCCTCTGCTTCTCCCCCAGAGGGTCGTGAGTGCGTGAACTGCGGCGCCACGTCAACGCCGCTGTGGCGACGCGACGGCAACGGCCACTACCTGTGTAACGCATGCGGCCTCTACTACAAGATGAACGGACAGAACCGACCCCTCATCAAACCCAAGCAACGCATGGTGAGTCATGATTTACATTTTTAGATGCAGAGGTATCTCTAGGAATAGCCCTGTCAGTCTGTCACTCGCTAAGGAATTTTGGACACGAGCTGCCTCACTCCTGTGGACTTATAACGAAGTCCTACATTAAGACCCTGTGTTCTTGCATCTATCTAGCACTTCTGCATTTGCTTTTATACATGTTGTTACTCGCTCCAGGGGGATAGTGCCTGAAATTAAGGGAAACCAACTTCATTCATTCACCGTAAGTCTATCAGGTGTCGCATGTAATGGTCTTTACAAAACAGTTTCAAACCATCTACGAGCCTGTTACTGATAACTGACAGCAAATTATTCACCATAAATGACCTCATTTCAGCTTTATTAGTCAGTGCAAGCTTCTCTAATTCCTGGATGCTCGGACCTCTGTGATTCAATATCTCTTTACACCACCTTTCCATTTTCTCTCACTCCCCCTGTTTGTGATTTGTACCCTTCCTTTTGTCACTCTCCCATCACTTATTTACTCTTTATGGCCATACCGCTTTGACACAAACAATGATCTACCCATTCCATTATACTAAGTTTTCTTTCACAAATCCCTTACAGTGTCATTGATCACCAAAGTACCTCACAGTGGCGTACCTGAGGGGGGGGAGGGGCTGTTTGAAACTGCCCCCCGGGCCCCCAGTTGAGGGGGGGCCCCAAAAAGCCATAAAAATGTATAAGTTTTTTTTATTAATATTTAAAAATATATATAATTATCATCCCGACAATCCCGGCTGAGATATTAGATAAGTGTTGAGAATTTAGGGGGCTGGGTTCTTTGCGGGGCCCCACAAAGACCCTAGCCCCCCGGGCCCCCAAATCTCTAGGTACGCCCTCGGTACCTCACCCCACATACAGACCATAGGCATTTTATCTCCATTACTTCCATTCCTCGATCTTTAGCATTCAAGGCATACGTCTCGCATCCATACAGCACTATCGGTAAAACTATACCTTCGAGCACGTCCATCTTCGCCTGAACAGGCGATGATCTCTCCTTCTACAAATTTTTCACCGCCTTTATGATCTTTGTTTCTTCTGTCCTATGACTTGCTTTAGGTCCATAAATTCCATCTGCTGCTTGGTCTACCCTAAGGTACCTTAAAATGCTTCATTTCCTCCAAATCTTCCTAGCTGAAACTTATTCTTATATTTTTCTGCTCTGCCTCTCTGTTACATTTCATCGCCTCTACTCTTTTTTTTTTAATTCAGTACCAATTTCCTCCGCATTTATCTATTCATTTTGATGTTTTTGCACTGGCAGGATCAACTGGATGTGAACCCAGTGGAATGCAGAAAACCAGGCATTTCAATCGATCGCTCCCACAAATCTTTTTGTTTAGGTTATGTTGAATCACTGTCAAGGTTGTGATAGTGTCATGATGAGTTGAGTGTGTTGAAGTATGGGTGGCTGCACAGCAGTATGGGCATAATCCATAGTTTGTGATTTGTGTTTTGTGTTCATACTGTTTAGGGAAGGGTGATGGCTTCAGTGTAGTCTGGCTAGATGTACTCACGGCTCACGGGTAGGGCACCAGACACATACATTTTAGTCAGTAACGCTTGCAGCCTCTTCTACAAGAGGAACGGACAGAACCGAACTTCCATCAAGCTCAAGCACAATGTGGTTTAGTCTCCATTCCCTGTCTTCCATCCACTTTATCTTGACCAAAGCTGACGTGTCTGTTCTGAATGCTGAGTTGTAGCAAGAGGTTAACACTAGAACATAGTTATGAGGCCTTACACTCGTCGGACTAGTGCAGTTTCTGGGAAAGTGTGAAAGGAGCCATAATCCAGAATACATGCAATAGCTAGGCCATTTACTCTAACTTGACACAACTGAGCAATGCCTGCTTGAATGCTGAGCCACGATTGACTGATGGGTGGTTGACACTTGACAGTGGTACTAATGGCCAAAAATAACAAAAATAGCTATGAGACAATGTATTATATATCCTGCGGTAACTACGAGTATATTAATCAATCTGTTGCAAAGGGGATTGTGCATATTTGCCAGAGGGCTTAAAATATGCTATTTCTGGAGAATTCAGCAGAGTGCATACCTCCACCCTGCAATACAGGGCTGTTACTTAGAGTTACCAGTATGTTCTTGTCCTTTGGTGTAGGTTCATCATCATAAAATCACTTCATCTTTGCGTCATTAGGAACATTCCCCAACTTTTCATTTCGAAGTTTCCTTTAGTTTCCTGGTGATTCCACTGAAAGACAGACGGAAATGAAAACAGGTCTCACGCCTGACTTTGGTGGAGAACTTAGCCTCATCCAAGGCATATATAAAGTTAATACCCAGGCGTAATATTTGAAGAACATACTGGCGAGGGGTAAAGACGTGTGGGAGACGGACAAGAGGGAAGGGGTACGGGGGCCGTGTTGTGGATGACAGAAGAGAGGGAAAGGAGATTGGAAGAGTCACACTCACGTACAAAATAAAGAAGACATTCACATCGTAGTAAACTACTGGTGTAATTATAAGGCAACAAAATATTAACCTCTCAGCCACGACACTCACAGCATCACGTAACTTCACCATACAGCAACAACTGTGGTAGTCCATCACGGTTTTTTGGTTCACCTACTATACTTGTTTTATCATACCCTTCATATAAATATGTAGCAGTAGGTCAAGTGAACAAGGAAAAGGGAATAATGGAGAGGGGTAGGGGAGAGAAAAGAACATGGCGAAATTAAGGGAAGGAGAGTTGCGAGGAAAGAACGATTTGAAACTAGAGTAAGAAAGAGAAGGAGAGTAGGGAAAGACAATGTGGGAAGGGTGAGAAGAAGGAGGTGAGAGCAAGAGGACAACAATTGGAGAAAGAAATACGAGTGAGGGAAGAAAGGAGGAATGAATAAGAAAGGAGGGGTAGGGAAGAGGAAGGAAAAAGAGTAAGTGAGTAAGAGAGGGAGGAGTAATAAGGATTAAGAATGGACAGAGGAAATGGAGAAAGAATAAGAGGGAAAGAAGGAAGAATAAGGCTTAAGAGAGAGGATAACAAGAAAGAGAGAAGAATAAGAGTGAGCGAGAGGTGAAGGAGGGAGAGAAAGATGAGTGAAAACAGAGGGAGGGGTGAGGGAGAAGGCAGGGGTCAGGGGAGGTCAACAACACAGTCGAGCTCCTCCCCATCACTCCCGCATTTTCATGACACTCTTGCAATTTACGAGGGGGGAGGGGGGAGAGAGTGAGGGCTAGGAGGGAGGGAAGACAGTGGGAGAGGGGAGAGACGGCGAGAAGGGGGAAGGATGAAGGACAGAGGAGAAGGAAGAAAGGCTCTAGATGAACAGGTTGAATGAAGACAACAATATGAAGGAAATTAAAAAGGTAGTGGAGCAGGACAAGTGCAGACAGGAAGAAGCGAAGAAATACCTTATATGAAAAAGGAGACAAACTGGGAAGAGAAGCCTGTGAAAGAAAGGGAAAAAGGAAGAAAGGTTATATAGAATGGAGTACAGAAGCAGACCAAATGAAGAATGAAACAAGTACCCAAAAGAAGGAAGAAGAAGGCATGGCCCATCTCCGTTACGTGTCGCCAGCTCGTAACCCACATCCTCCTCCGGGAATAAATAAAAATAACAAAAGGCTGGAGGTGATGGAAGCGTTCATGTGTCGGGAGTAAACGTACAAGAATAACAGTGGTTGTGCTCCCGTTTAGATCAGCGTTGTGCGACTGTTGTTCTGTTCTCTTCATGTAGGTTGTAACGCATTATCATGTACCTGTAGAAAAGTATTAGGGTCATCATTCTCGTAGTTATCATCATCATCATCATCATCATCATCATCACCAATACCATCATCGTTTTAAGTTTATTCTCTCATATCAATGCCATATGCACAGTTTAAAAGAAAAATAAAATTCTTGTATAAATTCGTCAGCGTGGGTGTCAGAGAAGGAACACAACAACAACAATAAAGACAATAACAACAACAGCAACAAACATCACGTGTCATTGTTAGTTTAGTGTCATGGCTACAAAACAAACAAATAAACAACAGCACGAAGGTGTGTGTGTGTGTGTGTGTGTGTGTGTGTGTGTGTGTGTGTGTGTGTGTGTGTGTGTGTGTGGTGTCATAGCTACAAGAAACACAAGGCATAAACTCTGGCTATTGATTCTGGCAGCACATCAACATCACACCACCCCACCTCCCCTCGTGTCCCCTCTGGCGTAAATTCTTTCGGAGGACCAGGAGCCGCTTCATAAAGACTAAGAAACAATTTTTACGATAAGCATGTTCCCACTTAAGTTAGTTATTATCAAGAGTGGTCACCATAGAAGTTAGTTATTATCAAGAGTCGTCACCACAGAAGTTAGTTATCAAGAGTCGTCACCACAGGGGTTAGTTATTGTCAAGAGTCGTCACCATAGAAATTACTTATTATCAAGAGTCGTTACCACAGAAGTTAGTTACTATCAAGAGTCGTCACCATAGAAATTACTTATTATCAAGAGTCGTCACCACAGAAGTTAGTTATTATCAAGAGTCGTCACCACAGAAGTTAGTTATTATCAAGAGTCGTCACCACAGAAGTTAGTTATTATCAAGAGTCGTCACCATAGAAGTTAGTTATTATCAAGAGTCGTCACCATAGAAGTTAGTTATTATCAAGAGTCGTCACCATAGAAGTTAGTTATTATCAAGAGTCGTCATCACAAAAGTTAGTTATTATCAAGAGTCATTTATGTTCGTCAGATATTCACCTTATTTCCGCACTAGCTTATCTCAGAAGCGCTGATGGCCGTATGAATAAAGATATAGATATAAACAGGCGATTTTATCTTAGGGGGAAGGCCTATAAAAATAAAACATTCATACAGATACATCATTCAAGGCACATTGATAATACGTACCAAAACACAAACAAGAAACATGGGAAGTATTAGTAATTAAGAAACAGCTAACAATCTCTGTCTCTGTCTCTGTCTGTCTGTCTGTCTGTCTGTCAGTCTGTCTCTCTCTCTCTCTCTCTCTCTCTCTCTCTCTCTCTCTTCCTCGGCCCCCTTTGTAAATAATTCAGTGCTATAACTCAGGGGCCTGCACGAAGGAGGCCGCCCTAGCACTGTCCAATGGGGCGTTGTGAGGGGGCAAGAAGATGGCTGATGCCTGGACTTGACTCTAGTTGGTTTGTTTCCATCTGACAGCGATTCCTAACCCCTTTCATCACAGTAAATGGCCACGTTTAGCCAGCTGTGAGAGTGAGTTTGAATAATAACCAAGGATACGCATAATTAAGCTCATCGAATTTCCTGCAACCACGCCTTATAATTCAGAATTTAAGAGTTGCCTGGTTCCATCAGATGAAAACAAGCAGACTCTAGGATGAAGTTTTTTATTATTTATTCTCGCTACTCGCACATCATTTTATTCAGCGTAGGGCAACCCCCGAGTCTAGGAGTCACTGAAAACTATATCCAACCTTTCCAGTTTGAAAAGTCTTTCCTTTGGTGAATAAAATCATGAGACACAGATAATGAAACTGAAAAAAAGAAAACCGTTATTAGGCTGGAGGGGTGAACAGATGGTTGCAGCCTCACCCCCTCTCATGATTGGGATAGCTCGAGTATACCATACTGAGTGCCGCCAGACGATTTTGTTCAGCTGAGAGCGTCATAGGAAACTTTTAATACCATCAGCATTAACTCTCAAGGTCGGGACAACTCTAGTATTTTTTTCTTACTGATTCCAGGTGACTTTATTCGTATGAAAGAGAATCACAGGAAACCAAAAATGCTAATAATCTCATTTGTAGTTCGTTCTTGGTACTTCCACACCATTTTATTCATCTTAACCTCTTCAGTAGGATGACGCATACCCTCAACTTAAGAGATAAGATGTTTGCTGCTCTGATCGTATTGTGCTGACGTTGTTTACATTCTAATATCGCAAATTCGAGACGATTTTATTAAGTTTCGGAAAGACACTTAGACGTAAAAGTATTTGATACATCCCTTATTAATACTTTTACTACAAGAGATGCCTCCTAAGTGGAAAATAAGCGTATGGTGATAGCTGGGATTAAAAAGAAAAGCCACTGGAGTGAAATTACAATTTTTGTATCAGTAGCGAGCATCAACCAGACGAATTTATTCAGCTGACTAAATTATAGGAACCTACAAGTTAAAAGGAAAGAAAAAGAAGAAAAAAGGAAAAGCAAAAAAGAATGAAAGACAGATTGATAGTTAGAAAGACAGATAGACAGACAGAAAGACAGGAAGACAAAAAAGAAGGACAGACAGACAGAAAGAAAGAAAGAAAAGAAATCTATAAACAGTAATGTGTGTATAGGATCACAATGATACAAGATTCACCTTGAAAAAAGTACACCTCGCCAAAGTCTTTAAAGGTGAATTCTTTAAAGGTGGTTGTCATTATTTTATTCTTGTGGCTACCAGATAGTTTTGCTCAGCAGACGAGAGACATTTGGTACGGAAATAACTAAAAAATAAACAATCCGCCTTCTTTTTCCATTTATTTATCTTTTTCTTTTCGACTTGCCCTTTCTTTTTATTATAATCTTCCTTCTGCTTCCTCTGCTTCTTTTTCTTACTATATTCATCGTGTTCTCTTCTTTGTGTTTCATTCATAAACCCTTTCCGTCTTTGTTTTCCATTCATGCTTTATTCCATTTTGTTTTTATTCATATTACCTCCCTCCGGCCAATTTTATTCTTACCCTCTCCTTCCCTCTCTTGTACCTCCAGAACCCTATCAGTTCATTTTTATTTTCTTCTCTTTTATTCAGCTTTGGATAAAATGTTAAAACTAGAGGTAAAATATATCCTTCATTAATCCCTTTCCTACTAAAAAATCTTTGCTGAATTGAGTAAAACCCGGTGCAGTAAGCTAGAAAGAGAGAGAGAGAGAGAGAGAGAGAGAGAGAGAGAGAGATGTCCTAGGTTGAAATGAGCTAGCAGTTTCCTTATTTCCCTGATATTCATTTATATTCTCATCCGTTCCTGATTTTCCGTCCCCATTCTCTTCCCTTCCATGTTTTACAGTCGTGTTCTTCTCCCTTCCCTGATTATCATTCATATTCTCTTACCTTCCCTGATTTCCCTTCCTTTCCTTGTTTTCCATTCATATTCTCCTCCCTTCTCTGTTTTCCATTATGTTCTCTTGTCTTCTCTGCTCTTCGTTCACATTTTCTTCCCTTCCCGGTTTTCCATTCATATTCGTTTCCTTTCCCTGCTTTCTAGTCAAGTTCTTTTCCCTTCCCTGTTTATCATTCATATTATCTTACCTTTTTTGTTTTTCAGTCATCTTTTCCTTATTCATAATATCTTCCTTTCCCCTCACTGTATTTACATTTTCTCTTCCTTTCCCTGTTTTTCATTCATAATATCTTCCCTTCCCCGTTCTTTATTCATATTCTTTTTCCTTCCCTGTTTTTTTACATATTCTTGTTTTTAATTCAAATTCTCTTCCCTTTCCTGCTTTTCACTGTATTCTCTTCCATTCCCTGTTTTTCATTCATATTCTCTTCTTTCCTACTTTTCATTCATATTCTCTTCCTTTCCCTGCTTTTCATTCATATTCTCAGTCTCTTCCCATTTTTCATTCGTATTTCATCCTCCCTTTCCCTTTGATCTTTTCATTACTCTCTCTCTCTCTCTCTCTCTCACCCAGTTTTTGCTTGTCGCCTTTCCTTCCTTTTTTTTTTATACTCATATTCTCTTCTTTCACTCCCCTTTCTTCTTTCATTAGCTCTTCCCGTCTCCCTCCTGTTTCTCATTCGTTTTCTGTGCCCATTCTTGTTTTTTTCATAGTGTTTTCCCATCTTTTTCTTTCCATATCATTTTCCTCCCACATTTTCGCCTCAAATTCTCCTCATATCCTCACTATTTATCATTTATATTCAGCTTAATTTCTCTTTCTCGTTCGCATTTTCCTATTTTTCTCCTTTTCATAACCACCTCTCCCACCGTCGCTGCCTCCTCCTGCCCATCCTCCACAAGCTATTACACAAATCAAGCCGTCGACAGGACAAGGCAAAAGTAAACAGCCTGGCGCCCTCCCCTACACCTCCACCTTGCGCCTCTCTCTGCTATTGATTACCAGAGGCTCCCTTGTACACGCACCCCACCCCCCACCCCGTCTCTCATCCCACCCTCCATGCCCCTCACCCTACTTCCCTCTCACCCAACCCCCCGCTTTTGCCCTTCCTCTCCCTCCTCCCTTCCCCTCATCCAACCTCTACGCCTCTCCTACCCTCCCTTTCCCTCACCCTAGACCCACCTGTCCCCTTCTCCTCTCTCTCTCCCACACTGTCCCTTCCTCCCTCCCATCCCCTTACCCTAGTCCTATGTCCACCCCCACACCCCTCTCTCCCTTCCTCTCCCCTCACCCTAGCCACTCCCACCCTTCTCTCGCCAGCTCACGCCTCCCCTCGCACCTCTCCGTTCTCTCCTCCCTCACGTTTCACCCTCACCTATAGTCACTCCTCTGGTAAGCGCGTCGTCGACGCCCAAAAGCTCGTCTCTCTCTGCTATAATTTTGTCGCAACTCCTCGTCTTTCCCTGTACCATTGCTAATTTCCACAAGGCTACAAGACTCATCATCACTCCCACTCTACTTACTTCTGGATATTTTCGTCTTCATTTTATGTCAGTTCCCCCTTCTTCTCCCTCTCTCTCTCTCTCTCTCTCTCTCTCTCCACACACACACACACACACACACACACACACACACACACACACACACACACACACACACACACACACACACACACACACACACACACACACACCCTCCTCTTCCTAAAATCCTCTCTTGCTAGTTCCCTCTCGCTGTTATTCCAGAGTTTGCTTTTTTCTGCTCCCTTTCCTCTCTCGTTCAACTGCTCCCGGGTTCATACACCTAGTCTTGCCCTGTTCACCGTTGCTTTCACTTAGCCTTCTGCAGTGTGATGGCGTCGTATTAACCACCAACAACCGCTTGTCTGTACATTGTCTCTCCACCTCCGTCATCTTCAAGCCTAATTAGGCTATCCGTCCTTGTCTGCCAACCTATCTACTATTGCGGTCCTTGTCAGCTGTTTAACTATCCTCCTTCATCAATATCACTTACTATCTACACAGCCTTGAGTGACAGTTCGTTTTATTGCTTGGCTTAACTCGTCGCCTTTCTCAGCCCCACGTTTCTGGCCTTACTGTCAGCATTCACACATTACCGCTTCACTGTCGTCAGTGTCTAACGCGTCACACTTCTGTTACTGTTCATTACTAATGCTTATGATGGTCAAGACATATCCTGATTATTGCATAAGGAAACAAAGAAACAAATGTGTGTATACATATATATATATATATATATATATATATATATATATATATATATATATATATATATATATATATATATATGTGTGTGTGTGTGTGTGTGTGTGTGTGTGTGTGTGAAGCTACAAATCACTTTATTATACCAGCAGTACGGCACCTTTATAGTGTTGGGGAATAATTATCGTTTATTTTTAGCAGCACAAGCGAATGCAAATGACTTGGTGTCCTGGGACTAAAAACAAATAAAACGTTTTTCATCTTCAAAAAAAAAAAAAACATTTCCTCATCCTCGTGTTGGATAAACAACTTCCTCTCCAGAGATAAGACCACGCACAGCAAAAACACAAACACCTGCCTACAATCTCTTCCCTGCCACACAAACAGGAAGAAGATACAAAGTTACTTTAGTCTCGTGTTGGCTGGAACTTTCAGTCCTATCGTAATGGGTGTATAGTGAATGATAATAGACTTTTAAAGTAGACATGATATGGCAAGGGTGGCCAAAGTCAGGGTCGCGAGCTGCATGCTGCTCTTGGATCACCTAGCGAAGCCTGCGAAACTCTGTTAGTTTATGTATCTGCTGTCCTGACAATAGGTGGGCATAATCAGCACCGATTAACTCCAGCTCATCTCCTTGAAAGATATACTGTAATGTGTCGCAACCTAAGAATTAATGGTTTACCAACTTTAATGTATGTATACAAAACAGGTGGCAAAATGGGGTTTATAATCAGAGCAGTAGCGAGATCTGTATGTTCACTTATATAATTGGCGCACATTTTATGGCAACTTACGGTAATGTACGCCTAGTATACAATTATGGAAGATTTTCCATGCCTTATGGCTCTTGAACAACTCAGCCATTACTACCATGTGGTAACGTCCTTGCTGAATCTTCCTAATTAGCTATAATTACAAAGATAAAGTGTCCGACTGTTACGGCTGCACAACATGGCGACAAGGGAGTAAGTAAATCTAACGAGCTTGTTAAACCTGTCGTTTCCTTATCAGTCTGATGCTGATATTCCAATTTCCTCTCTGATTATCACGCCTGCTATCTAAATACGAATCTTTGTAATCATGGAAGCACATGTAATTACCATCCCATTAACCATACCTGTGTTTACTCAATTAAGCCCTCAGACCACTTCCGTTTGAGGGCTCCTTCCTAAGCTGGATATAATCATCTGGTGGTAATAAGAATTAATTAGAAAACCACTCATGGTAGAGAACGGGTTGATGTAGAGTTTGTTTCCTTCATGCCAAAATATCCTTCCTGTGCTGAAGGAAATCGACAGATGATGGTAGGAATGATGTGAATGATAAAGATGACGTCAGTACACTTATCGCGTTTAGCCACGTCCTCATAAAACACACACACACACACACACACACACACACACACACACACACACACACACACACACACACACACCTGCTGAGATCCTCGTCGCGATATTATTAAACACCCTATAATTTCACAGCCACCGTAGTACCTCACAGGGGCCACACAATCTCACATTAGTCGCCGTAATCCCATTTTTATCAGGGCCATCGTGTAAAGCACCACAGATTGCCTTCGTGGTCCCCGGCCGTGTCTTGTCTCAGGTGGCATCTGTGATTTTAGTAGCGGCGGTAAGTGAATGATAAGAAGAGGTGTGGATTAAGGCAGCGATACAAGCACTGTATAATTTTAGGATTATGTGACGATTGGAGGAGATGCGATGGCCTAGTGGTACTGCGATTGCCTAATACAGCACTTCAGTGATATGCAGATGTATAAAGGCAGTGGCTATGTTCCTGATTGCTTTTAGGGGAGGGACATGAAAAGTGAATAATTCTTTCATAGGTAGGAATTATAGCACTACCTGTAAATGATAAGTAGCTTATTTAAATTTAAGGTAACTGAATAACAAGTAAAGGATGTGGAACGACTTTGGGATGAGTAACTTAACCATAGACCTACACGTCTGATGGGATAATAAGTGTTACGCAGTTATGACGACGACAATGTGAATGAGAGCGCAAATGAGGTGGATTTATACTGAGATAACAGCACTCTTTGATTTTAGGATTTTAGCGGCGAAGGTAATTAATGATAACCAGTTAGTGATGATTATGGCAGCGATTATAAGACTATTTGACAAGCAGATGTCAATAATTATAGCTGCAGATATAGCACTCCTTGATTTTAGGACTGAGATGACTGGATGAGAAGTAGATGGCGACGAGAATGACATAAGAAAAAAATGTTAGATTTTAGGATTTTAAGGTGAGTGAATGGTACACAGATGATGTGAATTATGCAACGATGATATTAATGTTTGATGATAGGAGGATACCAGCAGTGATTATAACAACATTGTTCAATTTGACAAAGACAGCTAAATGGGTTCAAACAGTGAAATATAATTGTATAATTGTGAGAATATGAAAAATCAATGACAAAGATTATATCAATGTTTTATTTTACCGTGACTGTCTGTGAATGAATCATCAACGCGAATTCTTGCAACGATTTTATGGTCACCGTAAATTGTGAAAAACGACTAATACGACAATGCAGATTTCATTAACACAGAACTGATTGGCAAGTGACTCATAAGCAGGATGAAACAGAGTTGCGGTAGTTGCACAGCATATTATCACGAACAGACTTTCTCCTTTGCGATATGAAAAACTACTGAGATACTAGAGTATTAAAGCGCCGATTAGAACAACTCTTTAACGAGCTAGGATCACACTGGAATTGTATCAGTGTAATCCACCCAAAAGATGAAATAACGGAGTTACAACTGTGAAACTATTGCCTTTTTACGTTTACGTCTTCACAACGAGTCTGATTAAAATTCTCTGGTGATATCAATTAAAAAAAACAAAGAAATAAATAAGCAAAAACCGTGCTGGTCCAAGGGTGTTAAGGACAGTTCAAAACCACTTTGCGGAAATCGCTTCCTGTATTGCGAACTAAAATAAAGACCCTGAAGTAAAAAGCCTCACAATAGTGGTTATAACAAACAAAAGTGTCCTCTCCCACTATCAGGTCCCTCTCCTAAATGTCTACTGTGCGGGAAAAGGAAATAATAAAAAGAAGGAAACGTAGCAGTGGTATGGTTCTCCATGATATATCCCTGTTCTAGCTCCTACCCAATACCAAGACTCAAATCGTACCTACCTACGTAACCAGAACCTGAGCAAACTTGAAGTTAATTTCACCATGTATGAAATTAAATCACAAGAGTGTCCTCTGAATCCTCTCCCAGTACCACATCCTGTCCCTACAATATCTACACAGGAGGGAAAAAGGAAATACTAAAAGAGTCAGGAAAAATCGTGGTATGGCTTTCCAAAAAGCTGGGAACTCCGTGCTCAGGCTCTCTCTCTC
>NC_137023.1:50322931-50362931 GCF_032717465.1 Coenobita brevimanus | reverse complement strand
TCTTTCTGGAATGAATGTTCACTTGCAACAATAGGTTAATACTAGAATATGGTGCCAGTCACAAACAGTGTCTGTGGAAATGGACGTGAAACCATAGTATTGTCTTATTTCGCGCTCTGTGTGAAATATGCTACAAAAACACGAAAATCTGGCCAAGTAGGAGTAAAAGGAGTATAGTTTAATATAACCTGGGAAAGCCCTCAACAGATGCACTCTGTTAATTCCTTCAGTAAGATTACGATGAAATGTTTTTCACTGTTATGGTTGCCAACGTCAATTATTTTATTCATTTTAATCATACCTATCGTAGGAAGGGAGAAGAAGGAGTATCATCACCATCATTCTCGACGCTTATGAACCCTTAATCCAAATGATAACAAATGAAACTGTAGTCGACTTTGGAAGGATGATCCGCACTTGAAAACTCCCCAATTCAAGTGCTTTAATCTAACACGACTAATTTTACACAACTGATCCTCGAGTGGGTGGCGGGGAACAAACTCAATTGGATATTCCACTCGAGTTGTGTACAGAGAGAGGGTCGGGAGCAGTAGCCTCTCTTTCCCTTCTCCCCTTCACTCCCCCTCCCACCCACTCCCTATACCCCTTTCCCTGTGTTGTTTCTGCCGGCAAAATTAACCCTTTCAGTAAGATGATGTCCGTTCTACTATTATCTTCACAAGCAGAGGATGGTTTTACTCAGTTCTGGGAGACATTTCAAATTTAAGTTATTAAAAATGACCTTCATTAATACATACATTATCTTGTGGCTATCCTTAAGTTGAAAACAAATTGTCTGGTAGAGGCGTGTTCTAAAAATAGTTACCGCAGAGCAAGATTTGAAATAGACCATTATATTGTTCTTAATTTTCTTTGGCTCATCTTTTATTTTTTCCTAATTTTTTTCTACGCCAGCCATTACTTTCATTTTTTTCCTTCTATTATTATTTATTGTGCGGATCTAGTGTATCATTCCCTCCTTGCATGTTATCTTGATCCTCTCCTCCTTTGCTGTTTTACCCACCCCCCTCTCTTCTGTGTTTTTTTCTTGCTTTCATCTCATCTTCACCTTCATCTTCTCTTTTGCGTTACGTTTATCCATCTCTTCTCTTTTCCACACTTACACCCCTCCCTTCCTCGCCACTCACATCTCCTCCCTTTTCTCTTCCCCTCGGCTCTTATTCACCCTTTTTCCCCCCCATTTTCCTCCCTTCCTCTCTCCTCTCCAATCACATCTCCCCCTCTCCCTTCCCTTCTTAAACTCTTTCATTTGTCCACTTCTGATTCTCTTATCTCCCCTGCTCTCCCCCTAACTCCCATCTCCTTTTCTTCTACACCCTTATATACTTTCTCTCTCTCTCTCTCTCTCTCTCTCTGTCCTTGCTCTCCTGTTGATTCCTAATTCCCTTCCCTTTCTGTAGTGTTTTCCTCCTTTACTTCTTCTCGTTTCTTTCCTTTCCCCTCCTCCCCTACTCTCTCCAATATTATATATATTCCTTTCTCCCTTTAATCATTCACATTTATTCTCACATTTCCACCTTTTCTCCAGTTTCCTTCTCTCATTACTCTCATCTCGTTTTGTCTCGTCTCAGCCTCTTCCTGCCTCTCAGTTCTCCTTCTCTCTGTTCCCCTCTTCCCTCCTTTCATCCACTGCTCTCTCATTCGTCTTTATCTTTTTGCTTTCTCCCTCCCCTTGCTTTTCTCTCCTTCCTCTCTCATCACCCCTTCTTCTTTCTAGTCCCCTTTCTTCCTTTCAGTTATCTCATCCTGTTAGTCTCTCCTCGTCCCCTGCCCTCCTCTCCTCTCCACTCGCTGTCTCACCCTTCTCTCTCTCCCTCCTCTCCTCCCCCGTCCTCCCCTGCTCAAACACTCCAGCTGAGGGCTTGTTTGAGGGTTGGACTCAAGGGCACTCCAGACCCGCAAGATGGACAGATAATGGTGATTGAAGAGACGACGCGGCGAGATGGGTGGCGGGGGATGGGGAGGCCAGTGGGTGAGGGGATTTTGAAGGTTTGGTGAGCGAGGGGGTAGTAATGCTGGGTACGGGTGTAGGGAGTGTGGGTGAATGTGTAGTAACAGTGGGTGAGGGCAAGTGGTAGTTGAGTGAGAGGTGGGTGAGTCAGTGGCCGAGGAATGGGTGATGGTTTTTGAATGACTGGTGGGGGAGGCGTACTAATGCTAGGTAAGGGTGAAGGGAATGTGGGTGAATGGTGGGGGAGCTGATGATGGGTGCGGAAATCAGAAGGGATTGATGACTGAGGAGACGAGGCTGGTGAGGTGTGTGGCAAGGACAGATGGAGGGAGCTCTGCAGCAATCGCTGATGAAAGCGTAAAAATAGATTAATGGGTGAGATGGCTTTGAAAAGTTAGTGGACGAAGGTGCTTTAATGGTGGGTGAGGGTGAAGGATGTGTGGGTGTGCGACTGACTAGTGGGTGAGGGGTTTGTGAAGGGTTGGTGAGTCAAGATGCTCTGGCGAATGATGAGGCTGAAGGGAGTATGAGTGAGAAAAGGATGAGAAGGAGAACTGGAAAGTTAAAGGAAAAATAGTAAAGTGAAAAAGCATATTAGGATGTGTAAATGACCTCTCTGGGTGAGATGCTGGTAAATGATGAGTATGGAAAGATGCGATTTGATTAACTTGAATTTTACCGACGTGGAATACAGTATATATATATATATATATATATATATATATATATATATATATATATAGATAGATAGATAGATAGATAGATATAGATATTACGCTGGTATTCCAGTGACATTGTACATATTTACGGTAGATATGCGGACATTACAGAACAGGAATGAGAACATACCAACTGAAGGTATGACATGTTCTGATTTTTCTTCTAAATAACTGTATCATAAAGAGCTCTACGTTTACGAGAAAATGCAGCATCCTCAACGCTTGAAAAATAAACAGATCCCCGTTTTCCTGTGCTTCGTATACACACCCGGGCTCCCCCACACAGTACCACCCAGGGAGCTTCATCCACCTTCCACAAAGCCAGCAGCCAACAACAGCCTGCACGCCCTCTTTCTTTCTCTGGGCCCCCTGGAGGCCTGCAACAAACATCCACACTTGCATAAAAGACTCATCCCCCTCACACAGGTTCTTAGGCTCCCCATAGGATCTTATCTGGTGAAGGAAGGAGATGCTATGAGGATAGTGGTAGATGAGCTAGAGAAGACTCCTGTTTGACTCAAAAAAAAAAGAAATAAAAAAATGACAGGAATCCCTTAATTGTCCCATCATGAGCGTACGCACCCAAGGCTACTACGCAGCTCAAACCCTGAAGCTAAATATGATCAGTCGCTTTTCCAAATTAGCAGCAAATGAGCAATAAACTCCAAACACTCCTTGAATGCAAAAACCTTATGACCTACATACGGATGGAGCCCCTTAACCCGCTAGACCTCCAGGCACTTAAAATGGCATATTGCTACTAAGATTTCGTTAACATATGACCATAACAGCAAAAGTATAAAATGCCAAGTTTAACAGTAGGTCATCAGACATGAGTAATATCGTCAAAGATCAAAAGCATACCCCTAATGTGTGAACCCACCCTTGCGGTTACCTGGTAAAAGATATTTGCTCAAATTAAATCTGTCTTATGGGAACATGCCTCGAACATTTACAGGGGAAAAAATGTAACTAGGTATCACGCACCTAAAGCTTCTACGCAACAGAACTCTCCCCATCCATCGAAACGTGGCTTAATGAAACAAAGAACTCTTATCAGAAACTAAGTTTATAATAAATCAAGACGGCTTAGGGAGAGCATGGAGGAAGGATTATACTGGATATGGTGAAGTATGGGAGGTAAGACACGGGATGATGGCAGGGGAACGAGGTACCTACTTATTAAGATCTATTTACCAAGGAAATGTGCTGTTATAAAGCAATAAGTTTTAGTAAGACAGGCAATATTTGTGAGCATATGTAAAAGTCTGGTTTGAAACATATGCGTAGTGATTACACAGAGCCACTTACATTCATTAACGCCCCTATAGACCGAGGAAGTATTTTTTCATTTAACTTTTGCCATTACCGGGCAGTGTTATGCAACATTATATCCCATCTGAGGGCTGAACGAGCAGATTAAGGCAATATCTAACTCCTCCATTTGCAAAACTCTTACCCAAGCCGGTTAAAATCGTCTGTAACAAGAATATACCATTAAAACACGTCATCTGTTTCAAGCTTGAAGGATGCAAACACAGCCAAGTACAAACTCAAACAGATTTTAGTTCAAACACACACCATCACTCTCAAGCACCCAAAACCTCATGCTCAAACAAACTCCTGGAGCCGATTGTTTACTGATAACGGCACCAGGTCCCTCGCTGCTGCCTCCCACCCCCTCGCCACTCATCTTTATCACACAGCACTATACGCATCTACATTATATTACATATTGTGTGGGAGAGCTGTGGTACGTGGGTTAGCACGTTCAGTTCGAGAGTGGAATAACCCGAGTTAGATTTTCAGGTCAGTCAAAATATCGAACAAGGCATTTTTTTTTTTTTTTTTTTTTTTTTTTTTTTTCCCGTTCACCCAGGACTACAACGTGGAAACTAAATGTAATATTGACTATTAAGGCTCGTGCTTTGGAGTAAGATTGAGACTTGGCAAAAACTGACTGTCTGCGTTTATGTCTCGTTCAGTCGATAGGCATTATTCCTAGGTCTTCTGTTCCATTATTTTTACTTATTATTCAACAGAAGCCTCGACACTTTGGTAAACGATGTTCCTGAAAACATCACAGGGATGGATAGAATGTGAGAAGTATTATAAAACGGCAAACACATGCTGAAATAAACATTCCTGATACAGCAGAACAATGACACAAAGACGAACGGATCCAAACGGGACAACATGAGGATGAATATACCTGTTAAAACAAATGTGTGGATAATACGGAGTCAAGGGCTAAGGGAACCTGGAAGAAGCCGAGAAAATACCTTCAATACATTAAGGTGAGCAATAATTAACATCGGGGAAGATGGCACAGCTTCCTTTTAACCTCTTCCGTCTCAAGAAAAAAAGTTATATGTTGCACTGAGAGACGATTTTATTCACACAGGAGATATTTTTCAGACTGGACGAGGTTTCATTAATCCCTTCATTACAAGACGTCATTTCCAAACTGAATAAACATTTCTAGGGTAGCAAGAATTAACTATAGAAAAGTAATCGTAGTGAAGAGGTTAACGAACGATCGTTTGTTTAATTTACCGCACCAACATACTCCAGAAGCTAACTCTCAGGCTCCTATGACCCATTCCCAGGCACGGTAAATAAAGCAATATGTCAGTAACTGGAACAGAACACTAGAGCTGTCATGAACATAAAAGAGCTAAAGCTTTCAGCATTAACACTCAGGCTCCTATGACAAAACCCTAGCTGAATGATACTGTCTTGTGTCAGCTGGAAAGAAAGAAAACAAAACTTGAGCTACCCCGACAATAAGAGGGTTAAAGAACAATAATGAGGCTTAGTTTACCGCACGGCTGCATCGCACATAAATGAACGACTGATAAGAATCTGAGTTGTGTTTTCCACGCTGCTTTGTGGCACCAGGTGCTTGACGGTGACGAGGTGAAGAGAGATGGGTTGCGATCATCACACGATAATCTTAATCGGTAAATCCATCATTTAACACTTTGCCGAGTTCCGCTGTGCTAAATAAAATCGCCCGTCATGAAATTGTCCGTAGTCTTCACAACTGATGCATGGGTTATAATGATGAGCTAATGAAATAATTTATGGTATTTTGTTTCTCTCGCCAATATATATATATATATATATATATATATATATATATATATATATATATATATATATATATATATATATATATATATATATATATCTTACTCGTACTGACTAGTTACGATTATATTCAGTTCATGCGAAACATGAGCTGGAAAGGTCAGATACTGCGTTCACTAACTACTTCAGTAAGGGAGTTCTTACCAAACTGGAGCAAAATTGTCAAGAGATAGCAATGATATGACAAATAAGAAATTCACTGAACTAAAGATATGAACCGCTTCAACCTATATGACGTATTTTCACTTTCCACGCTGCTATGTGACACGAGTTGCGTTTCGGTAAGGAGGTGCAGACAGATGTGATATGGTGATCACCTGATTAAGCTTTGGTAGCAACTGTTTCCGTTGAATATGGTGTGAGACTAAGGATCGTTCTCCCTTGAGTTAAGGTTTCTTTAAGCCTTACCCTTGTCAGTCCCTCACAGTAGGGTCAGCTCCAGCGCTCGACTCCAGTTAACTCCAGTAGATCTCATTTACCTGATTGTGAGCCACATGAGCAAGAGAGTTTTAATTGGTTGTACATCTTACTTTTGCAGGCCACTTGGGTACTGATAAGTAATGAAAAGAGATCGGGCCAAAATTTTCGAAAAATTCAACGATATGACGTTGGATGTGTGCCCTATTTTTCTCGGCACTGTGTCCATACTTCTCCAACTTTTGTGCTTTCCACTTCCTCTTCCTGGATCTATCACATCTCATGTATTGATGTGTGTGTGTGTGAGAGAGAGAGAGAGATAGAGAGAGATATACACACACACACACACACACACACACACACACACACACAATAAAAACTTTTAATACGAAATAAACTGCCGATGAGTAGGTGCCATAGTGCCTATTGAACTCCACGATAATAGCGCCCCATATGAAGCAGATGTAGCCTCAGTGAAGACGCTGATGGTTATCGCTTATCGCACACAGTCGTATCGCATCGCAACCCAGTCTATTCATACCCACGCAGATGCCAACACAGACTGGAGCATCATCACCAGACCCACTCCACCTGTGAATGAATGGAACACGACTTCTTCAAACACGTCCCTATTCATCCGAGTTCCAATCACTTCAGCATGATGAAGTGTTTTATTAGCTTATTCCTGCTGCTGCCAAGGTGTTCTGATCATTTCATAGCCATCGTGTAATGAGAAATTTTATGAAGGCTGTGTCTAACCCTACAATTCGTAAAGTTTTCCCTTAGCTGAAAGAAACATGGGTCTGTAAGTAGTAAGAAAAGACAAAACATAGTGTAGTTCAAGAGGTTAACATAACAATGATTCCACACAGATGTAAGCACAGATTAGAGTATCATTAGACTCACTCATATGAATGAAAAAAAAGCGATCCCCACAAAGACACACTCCGTTCATCAGAGTTATAAGAAGGGAAGATCGAGATGATATAATCCATTTGTACAATAAAGGGCTCCCGCAATAGAATGAAGAAGTGCATGAGTACATCGTGAAAAGTCAGCTTTGGATGGAACAATGCCTGAGGAAGAAGGACTCGTACTGATAAAGAATGAGTTGCTATGATTATTATCATTCCATTGGTATATTCTGTCTTGATACCATCTTAAAGTCGAAGAATATATGGAATGTCCGACATATGACGGTAAAGATCATTGGAAATCTGCCATAGCAATGGAGTACTAAATACTCTCTAGTATTCTAAAACTTAGTTCTTTTATTATGGGTATCAGCTCCAAAGCGATATAGTAATCCTCTGCTGGTAGCAAGAATTTATATATATATATATATATATATATATATATATATATATATATATATATATATGTGTGTGTGTGTGTGTGTGTGTGTGTGCTGAACAGATTACAAAAGGTTGTCTCTAAATCTTTCAAAAGTACTGTACTCTCCTGAGCTAAAATATGGTCAAAGATGAGAAAGAATGAAAATGCAAACGACGTCATGACAGCGAAGAAGTTGAGAGATAAATCTAAGGAGACAGAAGACTTCACGGAAGTGTGTTGTTACTCGGTTCCTATCTATCTATCTATCTATTCCGGTTCCTAGTGTTCCGAAAGCTGGATGTACAGTATGAGTCACTTTGTAATTCAGTCTTAAATGCACGATGAAAGAGCACAGAATATCAGTCGATCCTACCAGTTAATATTTCGATAAGCCCAACCACCTTCCTTGTCACTGGGTATTAAAAGTCTCTGTACAGTGGAGAACGAGGTGTGTGTGTGTGTGTGTGTGTGTGTGTGTAGTTCACCGGGTCGGTCAGGATCACTTAATGGTCGTGATCGTCAGCTTTCTACCCTCCCGGAAGGGAGCTGAGAGCTCATATAGTCCGATCTAAGGGCAAGGCTGTGACCTTCACACACGCACACACCCGTCCCCTTGCTCAAGGGGGACAGTAACCACCCACTTCGTCAGTGAAACTTTTCGCAACCTGAGCGAGGCGCGAACTCCCGTCCGCCAGTAGGCAAGCGAGAGCGTTACCATTGCACCAGCGAGCGGTATGTGTGTGTGTGTGTGTGTGTGTGTGTGTGTGTGTGTGTGTGTGTGTGTGTGTGTGTGTGTGTGTGTGTGTGTGTGTGTGTGTGTGTGTTTGACGTGGTTCTGTTTTTACTGCCACGTCTTCTTATATGAACGTGCACTTTCTGAAACGAAAACTGTTGTAGCAAAAACCAGGTGACTTCTTTGGGGCGAGCGATCAATGCAACATCAATATCTGTATGTCTCACCTCCGCGTCCCCTTATCACTACCTACCTCACCTCGTCCCATCTTCCAACCCCTTCCCTCCGGTACCCCGCCCAGAACCCTCCCTCATCCAACCAAACACAGACGTGACGATTTTATTTTACAGTCCCTATGCATCAACGTGTTCTATGCGATGACGACATTTTCTTTTGAAGCTGCCCCCACCAGACGATTTATTTGTTCTCAGAAAGGATCTTGTGAGTGCAGGAGTTACTGAAGGCCGTATCTAACCTCTCCACTTCGAAAACACTCCCCTAAGTAAAAGGAAATTGTCCTAGAGTGAACGTATTAACCCCTTCCCCTCTCCCCCTAAAAATAAAAATAAAGTCATCGTGGTGAGAGGGTTAAAGAATATCAGTCACAATACAGTATATTCTTAACACTTCATGGCACTCGTAAAAAAAAAAAAAAAAAAAAAAAAAACGAGATACGGTCCTTATTTAGTGTCTTTTCATTTTCTCAGCTTCATTTGATGCTCAGTTGATGGGAAAAGTCGCGAATTTCCTCAGTATTAGCATTATCATACTTCTCTTGCGATGTGTGATGTGCTGAATATAAACACGTCAATACCATGTTATTCCTTGAATGAAAAAGTTTGGTGTCCTTCATTTTCTCCTTCAGATGAGTATGTCATACTCTGGATTAATGTTGCTTGTGGTTTGCAAATAAAAGCCTTAAACAGGTTAAAACATTTTCATCTGGTTGTGCTTTTCCAGGCTTTTATTATAACACAGACAGTATATATAATTGTCGGTATAATATATTCTCTAGGTCCTGCTCGTTTCTAGTTTATTTTTGCATACGGTAATTTAAAATGATTTCATACAAAATTCATTTCATCTGTGTCAGTAACAAGTAACCTTCAGTAAAACTGAAGACAATATTAAGTTGAAATATACAAAAGAAGTCTTTATGGAAGAGACATTAGATAAACAACTCCGCAACACGACGGGAATATGCCAAATATACCATTCGAACATCGAAGAAGGTCCACCTCTCTCTCATGTTTAGACACCCAACTACAAAAATTATATCCAGCTAGAGTCGACGACATAGTGCCAGTCCGACGTTCAAATCACAGTTGATCTTGGTTTTCCTACCGTACAGAGGTTCAAAACGTTCAGCCTGTGTTCAAAATCAAACATTCATATTATCTGTACTTGTTATATATCAACTAGTGACGACAACGAGATGCTATTTAGATGTTCTCATTAGAGCTGGATTTTCCTCTCATTTTGTACAACAGTCCAATAAATTCACCTTGATCGTGGTTTTAGAAATGGGACAACACAAACATTCATTAAACAGTATATCAGCTAATACCAACGACAAAATGCCACTGACGTTCACATCTATGTTGGTCTTTGATTTCATACTGTAGAGATACTGAAGACGTTCAACTTGATCTCCGTTTTAGAATTATTACAACTCTATCATTCCTCAACTAGTGCCGAAGACAGTGTACCATTTTCTGACATTAATTTTATAGCTTCCATCTGTTTTCATGTTCAGTCAACACGGGCAAATTACTGAGTGCAACCCTGTCAGTGTACCCCCATCTCATCCCAGGCAATTTCAAGCAAGAACAGCAGAAAGAAAGAAGGGTAAGAAAGGAAAGGTAGGATTGGTCGAAAATATAAGAAAGGATGGAGACAGGATCAAGAAAGACTCAAGATTTTGTCATAATTTTGCCTCATTACGAGGCGAGTATATTTTGCACAACTCATTTCAGTTACAAGAGCCCCAGGCAGCAAATGGAAACATCAGTGGTCAGTAATTACATTATTTTTATTCTGCATAATACGAATTGTCTCATGATAGTATTTCAACTTTCTCCTTACTCTTTAGCAGAAGGGACTGGGCGCGTTGGAAGAAAGAGGGAAGGAAAGGAGATTAGCAAGAATGAAGAGAATGGACTAATCCTTCATTCTAATGTCTTTTCTATTTAGTTTCGTCTTCCTCTGATGCTTTAATGACCTAATGAGAGACTTTCTGAAGGTTAGGTGCAACATTCATTAAAATTCCATTAACAACAGAGATATTTCCCAAGTTAATATAATCGTCTTGAAGATGCAAACATAAACTAAAGAAAAATGTCATCGGATTCGAGGGATTAATACTCTAACGAGGTAAAGATTTCGTTTATAGGAAAGACAGGGAAAGAAAAATGAGTTTTCCTTCTTCTCCCGCTCTCTGTAAGTGAGGGAGAGAGAGAGCAAACTGTTTCCTTAGTACGGACTCCTCCCATGTTTCTTTTTTTTTTCCTACAAAATCACACACACACATCTTTGTTATGAGGGAAAAATTATTATGTAGAATTTTCAGTTAATGACTGGTTTTTCGCGAAGAGCACAAAATCTTAGTTATGAGAGATAAATTGATGTGAATGAAAGATTTTCCCATATTTTCTGCTATTCCTAAAAAAAAAAAAAAAAAATACAACTCCTTTCCTACGAAGCCGAATATTTAATTACGAAAGGAATTTTACCGTGAATACAGTATCTTTCCATGCCTCTTATTTTATGAATACAAAATCTTTCTATGCCTCTTATTCTCCCTGCAAACGCCCAGGAAATAAGAACAACTCTTACTTAAGAGAGAAAAAATATCGTAAGCCAGTCTGTGAATCTCAGCCCCTGGCTTCACGTAGGTTTGGCAAGTTACACATCTCACCCAGGCACTAATACAAATCTTAAGTAGCAGAGGAAAATTATCGTATGTCATTTTTTTATTTTCTTCAAGTTACATATCCCACCCAGGCGGTACTGTAATAGGATTCTTAGTTACGAGAAGAAAAATTATCTTAGGTCAGGTTGTGCATCATCCGGGAGCGTCATCACCACTTAGACTTCGTTAATCACACACCTCAACCAGACGACAATTCAACTCTCCAGAAAAAATGAAAAATAAAAAAAATATAAAATCCCATGCAAGGACCCTGACACAGACGCAAAATTATGATCAACTCCCTTTCCTTACCCCCCCTCTTTTTTTTTTTTTTTTTTTTTTTTTCCAGGAAAAACAAGGGGAATGGAATCTTTTACCCGGCTTCATTGTAATCCTGCAGTAACAAATATAAGTTATGAGATGAAATTAATACTGAGTTTTATTTTTCCGGGTTAGACAAGAATGGAGAGTACAGAAACTTCCCATGACCCTTGCTCTTCCTGCATACGAACATTTTAAATACGGAAGGAAATATGGTATGTTTATAAAGTCGGTCCCAGTTTGTCAGTCTCAGGCCCGTTTTATTAGTACATTTCGAGATTTAGTAACACGCATTCCCTAACAATTTATTCGGTATATCAAGCGTTAGTAAACTCATTTGTGTTCTGGATGCAAAATTGCCTTGATATGAATAAGGCACAGATAACACACAATAAATGTTGAAATGCAATGTATATACAAAGTAAATCAATAAGGGATGGGTGCCGCGGAGCCTCGTCTGCCATCTAACATTACAATTATGGATATATCATATAACAGAAAGTTAACGTGTAATTCACAAAATAATTCGCGAAGGATGAAGTGCAGCGAAACCTCCTGTGGCACGTGCTATTAAAATGATATAAATAACGTAGAAAGTTAGAGTTTAATGCACAAAACAACACATTAAAGAAGGCGTCCTACGTAGCCTCCTATACCACCTAGAACGCTCACCACAGTCCCTAGCTCGTTAAGATGCAATAAACAAAATAAATCACCGAAGAAACGGTGCCACGAAGCCTCCTATGCCACCTAGAAAGCCCTCCTCAGCCCCTAGCTCCATCGAGGCTTGGCGAGTTACACATCTCACCCAGGCAGGCGGTGATAATGAACACTGGTGTGGTTTATTGCCAGATCTCGTGCCAAGATCGCCTATATCTCACCATCCTATGCTTTACGGCGAGGCCCGAATTATTGCTAACTCGCTCGCTCTCTATGTCATTCTGCTCCACGGGTGTATCTTTATGCTTCTTCTTTACGAGGGGTGAAATTAAAGATAACTTTCCAACCCCCCCTCTCTTTCTGTCATTCTGCTCCTTATCCCTTTTCGGAGTGAAATTATTGCTGTCTCTCTCTCTCTCTCTCTCTCTCTCTCTCTCTCTCTCTCTCTCTCTCTCTCTCTCTCTCTCTCTCTCTTTCTTATTCTGCATCATTCTGCAACAAGTGTGTATCTTCACCCTGTTTCCTTACGATGGTCGAAATTAAAGCTAACACACACTGTGTCATTCTGTTCGAGGATATATTCTTAATTCTGTCTTTTCGTAACCTCCATATTATTGCTAACTCGCTCACTCCGTCATTTGGCTCTTGATGCTCTTTCCTTTACTTGGGGGGAACTTACTGTTAAACTGACACTAGCTCAATCTGTTCACTGGTGTGTGTCTGCGACTTTTGCTTTGTGATGGGTGAAATTAAAGCTAACTCTCTCTCTCTCTCTCCCTCTCTCTCTCTCTCTCTCTCTCTCTCTCTCTCTCTCTTTCTCTCTCTCCTCCAGGGGTGTATCTTTATGCATTTTCTTTATGAGGGTTGAAATTAAAGCTGGAATCAATTGTGGATAGCAAGTGGTGTCCTGTAACTCTTCGCTCCCGCTGTGATTAAATGGAAATTGGGAATCATTACGAGGCCGAGAGGTGTTTGGTTAATTGCAGGTGCGGAGGTGGGCGGTCGGGGCAAGGGGCGCGTGATTTGAGGGAGGCGGGGGCAAGGAGGAGAGGAGACAACGTGGTGCAAGGAGAAGAGAAAAGGGGATATGGAGTAGAGATGGGGACTAGAGAGGGGGCAAGGAGGAGAGAAGGAAGGGGTGAAGAATAGAAAAGGAGGGCAAGGAGTAGAGAAGGTGAAGTGGGGTACAATGTGGAGAGACGAGGGGAAAAGGGGGCAAAGGAGGAAAGATTGTGGGGAAAGGAGAAGACGGGGACTGTACGAGGGTAGGACATGGGATAAGGATAGGAGGGAGATGCGAGGAGGACAGGAGGTAAGGTGCTGGTATTGGAGGAGGCAGGGACGTGCAAAAAGAGGAAGGGTGGTATTGAAGGAGCGTACACAGGGATAAATATTGAGAAAGGGAAGGAAACGACATACGAAACATTCAATGAAAAGTACATGACATAAAGAAAACATGATGATGATCATGATTCGCACTGAAAAAGGGGTATAAAACTGTGCAAAATTTGAATGGACGGACAAACACGAAAGGGAAATGAACTTGATATGGGGCTAAGAAATATAGTACAAGAATAAAAAACTTCAACGAAATTAGATCAAACGAACATGATATGGGTTGTGTGTGACTGGAACAGATGGTCTGCCTTTGCAAAGATAAAATGAGAAAACTGAAAAGATAAAGTACTTATTTCTAGACAGCTTATCGAAACAGATTATCAGGTACTAATTAGAAGAGAAGTAAAAGCATAATCAGTACTCAGTAATACCTATATCAGTACGTTTAATCTTATCTCGGTAATATACATCAAGTAAGCTCTTAACAGACACAAAAGCCCACTCAAGCTCCTTCATAACGCTAATTTTCCTACACATCTGCCTCAAGTTAACTCCCCCAGCAAGATAACATTCATATTCTTTATTCCTGCTTCCGCCGAATGATTTTATTTAGCTCAAGGGTGACCTCTCGTAGTGAAGGACGCAAACAAATTTTATTAACCCAAGCAGTAAAAAGAGGTATTTAGTTCCTGTTAATTGCGGATGATTATATTCAGATTAGAGATAGTGTCATAGTTAAAGGGTTAAATTAGATACCCTCTCTCTCGCTCTCTCTCTCTCTCTCTCTCTCTCTCTCTCTCTCTTCATTCACGCACCTCCTCATAAACGGAAAACCCGGTACAACACTGACACAATAAAGAATGCAATGGAAACGACTGGACAGGAGAGTGCGTCCCTGATACTGATTTTCAAGTGGGTATCGCATCGCTCAAGATCCTTCAAAACCCAACCGATGCGATAACGATACATTGACGATAACAGGGCAATTAAACCTCTAAGGGCACAATGACCCTATTTAAGCTGGAATGAGACTATGGGAAAAGTGGGTGTTGGAGTGGGTGGTTGAGACGTGAGAGGGCTTCATTGTGGTATCATTGTCTCGCCACAAAATCGTCACGAGAGAGACAAAGAGAGAGAGAGAGAGAGAGAGAGAGAGAGAGAGAGAATTTAAAGGGTTGTTATGAGGTTCACATTACTGCGTTGTCAGTCCTATTATCGTAGTTTCGAAGTACAATTTATCAAGAAGAAATGCAGAAGAAACGCCAAGATGAGATAATGGACCCATGTTTCTTAGACGTTTCAGCAAGCAGGCGAAACGCAGAAGAAGGGCGAAGAGGAAAGAGGGATATGAAGGATAGATAAGGAATGAAAGGAACGGTGGACACAACAATGGAAAAGGAAGAGAGGAGTAAACTGATTGAGACAGAGAAGGAAAGGAGACAGAAAGGGTAGAGAGTAGGAGTGAGACAGTGATGGGAACTTTAGTGAGGGAAAAAGCTAGGAAGAAGAGAAAAGAGGCGAAAAATAGAAAAAAATAAAGGTGAGGAAAGAAAAGGGTGGAAGGAGATGAAAAATGAGGAAAAATACGAGAACAGGGAACAAAACAGATATAGTCAGGGGGTAAAATGAGAGATATGGGTTGAAAAAAAGAAAAAAGAAAGAGACAGAAGAGGAAAGGAAGTCAGAAATGAGGGAGGGAACGGGTGGAGCGAGGGGGCGAGACCTTGATGAGGGCTACAGTGAGGGAAGAAGAGTCGTGGGATTTAAAACCTGTGTTTCTGAATGGGATTATAACCGCTCCTCGTGCCCTCGTAGAAAAACTCAAGTTATGTCATTGTACTGTACTAACACACACAATACACAAAGACCTTTAATCCCATTCACACTGATGACGTATTTTCTGTTTAATTCTTGTTACCTTTAAATGATAATATTCAGTTTAGAGGAGACCTTTTGTAATGAAAGGGTGAGTGAAGACTATATCTAATATCCCCAGCTCAGAAACCCTTCTTCCCTGATTATCATCGTCTCGAAGACGCAAGAATGAAATACAAAGATACTTCATTGGTCTGAAGGGGTTAAAGATAGATACGAGGGAGGTTCAGCCAGCTTGTCAACCTCTAGTCTTTGCAACAACCTTCAGCTGGTCAAAACGTACGTGGGGAACTGGAGAAACAGGTATTCTGGCATAATTAACCCTTCTCCCCGATAGGATAGTAAGAACAGATTAGAGAGATAGTTCTCCAATTGGTGGGAGCTGATAAGAGATCCAGAAAAACTAGCCACCACTCCAGTACTGTACAGTCGTGAACCATAGTTTCTGTTCATTCTCCTCCTGTATCTCTGATTGGAGGGGAGTCTTGGCCAGGGTTGCACAATGAACGAATGCAATTTTTTTTTTAGTCGAAGATCTTCTTGGCAAAGGTAGTGACAATGTTATCGCGAACTGATCCTCGTTTAGTCTAATACAGCTTGGAACATGCACCATAACACTAAACAACAGGTCTGCATTTTATATGAAACCCTTCCCTTCGAGGAAGGGAAGAGGTGTAGAATAGATAGATAGACAGACAGATAGACTGAGAGAGAGAGAGAGAGAGAGAGAGAGAGAAAGATTCTAAGCTGTTTGGAGCTTTCGCAACACCTGTTCCTTTGCGATTATTATATTTTACACATTACCGCCCAACATCCTCTTGGTAATTACTGATGCACTCTTTATTGATACTAAAATGATATAAACAACATACGAGAGAATGTTTAGGTGCAATATAGACAACAAATCACCAGTGAAGAGTAATGAGAACCCTCCAGGGCGAACAAGATTATGGCTCTACATTTCACGTCTGTACTCACCCAGCTTCCCCTCAAACACTTCCAGCCTCTGCCGAGTGTCCTCAGAATCGTATCAAACTCCCATCGAAAGCGTTATCCGGAACCAGCAGCCTAAAATCGTATCAAGAGTGGAATCAGCATCGTGTCATAAAGTGCTCCAGTATTATTCCCTTCTCCCCTCCGGCGGGTCTCTCAGAGTTTGTTTTCGCTCCGGTTGAAATACTTATTGTTTGGCACTTTTGACGGCTTGAGTGGTCCATGAAACCAGTGGAGAGGGAGGGAGGGAAGAAGGGAGGAGGGGAAAGAGAGAGAGAGGGAAGGAGGGAGGGAGGGAGAGGCCGAAAGAGGGTTGGTGGTCGGTGGCTGAGAGGCAGCTGCTCTCGGTGTGTTGTTCTTGTTGCTGGGTGTTGAGTGTTGCGTCTGTGAGAGGGTCGGGAGGAGGTGGACAGAACGTATTTAGGTGAATGAAAGAAAGGGCTACACAATTCTAGCCCTCTCTCACCCTCACACTCTAGGTTATTATCCTCTTTTAAATACACTCTTCCTTCCCACGACCCTAACGAGAGACATTAATTGTAAACGTATTATTATCTGACTCGAGATGAGAAGGTCCAGGTGGAAGCAGATCAGAATATAACCGTATCGTTGGGATCCGTTGATACCGCCAGACAAGAGCATTTAATCTCAGAACCACCATAAAAAGAGTGAAAAAATGGGCTGGGTTTGGCAGAGATAGAAGGGCCTTGGTGCCGTATCTGATCGTAATCATGAGGTAATCAGTCTTTATGCTCTGCTGAATCCCGCTGAGGGTTAACGTACCTGGAGATGTATTCTGGAAATGTAGTGATCATCTGAAAATTAATTAATGATGATGATGATAATGATGATGATGATGATGATGATGGTGATGATGATGATGATAATTACTAAACCCGTGTTTCTTCCGCTGTTGCTGCTTTTTTTTTTTTTTGATACTGTTCACGATGATGACATTATAATGATCACAAGGCCGATCAAAATAATGACGATGAAAATGGTACTTAACTAATAGGACTGTTTCAAGTTATGATAATATTTACAAGGGTGAAGCACAAAAAGAGATCACTCTAAATAAGATGAAAGAAATACGAGACATCGTTTCCCACACTGTCTGGGCTTGAAGAGTAAATGACAAGAAGTATAAAAGGATAGTAAAAATATGGAGACGATTGAAAGGACATGACCCAGACACAGAATTTTTTTTTTTTTTTTTTACCTCAACAGCGAATTAGCAGCAAAGTGCCGTATTCATGAGTTTTCAGTTAGGCCAGGCTCTAATGCAGGGATGGTCCGAGGAGTGTGTGATGGGGGGGGGGTAACCTTAGTTGTGACCAACTCGCCCCTTATTTGACCAACTCGAACATATTTGACCAACAAATTAGATATCACACTTCTCCTACTATTTTAAGAATAAAAAATTGCCTTAGGATAATATATATATATATATATATATATATATATATATAAATATATATATATATATATATATATATATAAATGCACCCTGATGATTCAACTTAATATTCATTGCACTTCACAATATACCCTACTCCATTTGTTGGAAAAGCACCCTGTCTTTATTTTATTTTAATTTTTTTTGACCAACTGTGTGAATGTTTGACCAACTCTCAGCCAAATATTTGGGGGGGTGCTTCCCCTCCCTACCGGTCGGGCCATCCCTGCTTGTACTTGTACCTAAAGCCATCTGTGCTTGGACCCAAGCCTGAATTACTGTTGACAAGAATATAGACACCATATAAATTATTTAGTAGTCTGATTAAACTAATTGACCCAGTCATGTTATTTGGAGCTACTTATGACCAGATCAGTAGCGGGAGTGCATACAAATTTGCTCCGACCCCTCCCCCCCCCTTGCCACTGTTCCATGGGTGAAGGGGGTACAGGTCCATGCATCTTGATTAATATGGTACTTGATTCTGGCTTAGACTATTCTTCTGACAGGAGGGAAACTAGGGTATTTGTATTTAGTCCTCTAAATAAATATATAAAAAGAAAAGCTTATGTAAAAAATATTTTGTCCACTCGGAAACCTCTCCTTTTATGTAAGAAAAATAACTCTCTACTCTCCATTTTTGACCAACTCAGCATTTTTTTTGGTCAACTCAGAAACAAAAATGGGAGAGTGTCCCCCCCATTTGGGCCATCCCTGCTCTTATTTAACCTCCTACAGCTACAAAACTCTTCTACCCCCCCCCAAAAAAAAAAAAAAAAAAAAATTAATAACAAAGTGAACAGAACGACCAAACAAACTTTTCATGATAGTAATGCACTAGTATGGACTCTACTAGAAAAATCTTTACGGATCCAGAGCCACTGTGTACTAGAGGAGTATTATCAATCGTTTTCATAACCCCAAGTGCTTGAGAGAGAGGTCTTTCTCAAGCCGATTATAATCGTCTGGTGTTAAACAACGAAACAAAACAAAAAATCATCTTTCTGAAGATGTAAGAGGCTTTTTTTCTAGGCTGAAGAAAATCGTCTGGCGGTTTGAAGAAAATAATGCCATGATTATAAAACGAGAAAAGTTGGCGATGAAGGTGTATACTGTCCCCTGAAAGAGCAAACCTTATTCCAACTGAGAGAGTAATAGTAAAAAGTGATATTTTTTCATGCTAGTCAAGTACGAATAAAGATGTTTCTAGTGAGAGCTGTGCATGTGGAAGTTGTATGCTAAAATCTTAATGTTTGTTTGTCAGAGGTTATGTCAACGTTACAACTAACAGCGTGGGAACATAATATTAGTGTATGGTAGGAAATAATACCAGCAGCCAATCTGATTTTCCACCACGGTTTGGGCTTCCAAGCAGTGACTTAAGGCACACTCAAATCGGAAAGCGAACGCAGTACCCACTATGCCACCGTTCCTTGTGCTGTTGGAATATTTATATTTTTCCACCACTACTACTACTATTACTGCCACTCCTGCTAACATTATTACAAAAAAATATAAATAAATATACTCTTAACCCACCACCACCTCCACTTCTACAAATATCATTACTGTTACTTCTCCTCCTACCACTACCATTATTATTACTACAACCACCATTACCACCACTACCACTACTACCACTGCTACTACTACTACTACTCGTACTCTTACTCTCACGGGCGCCCAAAACTTTTCTCTCAGCTGATAGTGAACTTTTATCAGCGCCATCAGCATCATAAACCTCTGGAGGATGGTATTGTTTTCTTATCTAACTTTTGGAGTGGGCCTTTTTCGGGAAACTTAGACCGCGGTGGAGGGGATGTTGGGAGGGAATTAAAGTTGTAAGGAGGAGTTTGCTCGAGGGGGATGAGATGAGATTAGAACTGGGTGAGGAGGTGGGGGACGGGTGATGGGACTTTTTATTTTTTCATGGTGTGTATAGGGTCTAGTGTTTTCTTCTGTTGAATGGACAGTGAGTTCTTGAAATTATCGATGATATATGCTTACTGTTCGACATTTTTCTGGTGCTTACTTTGCCATCATCATCATCATCATCTTCATCATCATCATCATCATCATCATCTAAACCATGTTCGCGCTAGAAGTTAGGTCGAGGATCGGGATAAGGATGGTGATGATGCACTAAGTACAAGAAAATGTCAAACTGCAATCATTTACGAGTAATTGGAAAAAAATACTGAATCAAGTAAAATAAAAAGTGCCTACTCATCCACATTACGAACAAACATACCTACGCAGCATCTCTTAAAGTACATCACCATCAGAAAAGCTGTTTCAGCAGGTATGTAACAGCCTTTACTGGCTTAATCTGTTGCATTCCATGGACGTGTTTATGTATTCTCTTATTGCTACTACCAGACGATTTTATTCAGCTTTGGAGGCACTTTTCGAGATAGAGGAATTGGATAACCTGCTCACTACAGAAGATGTATCCTAATTACAATATAATCATCTGATGGTAGCAAGAACAGGATTTAATACTGCGTCATCGGACTGAAAGGTATAATTCCCATTACTACATAGATAACACGCTCCGGCAGGACGGGCTTGTCTGGAGAGGTGGTGATTTAGTGGTAGAATGATGAACTGCAGTACGAAAGATCCATCGCTCCTGGACAGAACAGGGAACAGTATGGGCAAGTGTATTTCGTTAAAACAGTCATTACCGTACTGATTTCCAGCAGTACGTAGTGACATATCGTATCAATCCTTTCGTTAATACACTTACACTAGTCCTGCATCAGACAGCCAGGATATGTACTGTATACATTTTGGAGTGTGGGTATTCATGTGAAGGAGTCTGGCAAGTATAAGGACTGCTGGACCTCAGGCTACAGGCTATTAGTCGAAAATAGAATAAATATGTTCCACTTTTTTTTGACTCCTTATTCATTAGTTGGTTTTGCCAGTTTTACTTATCATACGTTGAAAATTGTTACCATTTACTTATATCGAAATACTGAATAATGTATGTAATAAAGCAGTCTAGTGAAAGAGTAATATAACACACCAAGTACCTTCGCGAGGGTGTGATGTAGTGGATATTTACTTCTTTAGATTAAATGATTTTGAATGAAAACTTGCAACTGCAATGTAGACTGTATCTCTAGATAAGATGTCGATGTAGGCTAATATTGCAGATATTTCCGCTTTGCTAGAGATACGCAGTATTGTTTGCAAGGTGCAAATGACCACTTACTACACAAAGTCAACATAACCCATATTAGTATAACTATGAATATCAGGAATGTATTGTTTTCGAGCTTACACAATTACTGATATCCACATAAACGGCAAAAATTTTAACATCCTGTGTGTGTGTGTGTGTGTGTGTGTGTGTGTGTGTGTGTGTGTGTGTGTGTGTGTGTGTGTGTGTGTGTGTGTGTGTGTGTGTGTGTGTGTGTGTGTGTGTGTTTGAGTGGTGTCATGTGTGAGTGTGTATGCTAGCATGCATATGCGCGCGTTCGTGAATGACTTAGCAGGCACTGGGGAAGGAGTCGGTCAAATGGGTACGCCACAAGAAAAAGTTTAGTGGCAGGGGAAGGACAGGGTATGACATAAACCAACACTCCACCGTAACACAACCCGGACGCTGCCCGTAACGCTATCCGCGCCCAACGAATTAGCCTACTGTTCCCCGGGGGGCGCTGAGTAATTGAGGTGACACCCTGGGGCACCTCTTGGCACCCCTTGAGTGGCACTGTGGCTCGGGTTAATTGGGGTGGCAGAGGTTGTGAGGAGGTTGAGTAGCAGAGGAGAGGAAGGAGGGAGGTTGGTGGGTGAGGGGAAGCAGAGGGTAGGAGAGAGAGGGTGGGGCAAAAGGGAGTCGGTGGAGGAGAAAGGAGGGGGTTGGTGGTGGTGGTGGGAGAGGGGAAGGACGCTGTTTTGTTTGCTTAAGCTCGACACTGATGACTTTATGCGCTGCGTGAGGGAGTCTGACGGGCAGGAGGAAGGTTAGGAAGTGGCTGAGGGAGATGCTGAGGATGACCTCCAACTACTAGAGTTATACTAATAATGTAGCTCTGATTCTTAAGACAGAGAGTAAAAACATGGAAGATACTTAGTAAAATTATAGTGTTTACGGCTGAGAAACAATGTGGGGATTGTGTTTAGAAAGGTGATACTAACTGGTGAACGACTGGAGTTAGAAACCTATAATGCACCACTTATTCACTGACTAAACAAGCTGGAGACCAGAGCAATAAATGAAAGGGATAGAGTTGTAGAGTTTTAGGTAATATGAGTGATTTTAACCTGAGTGGAATTACAAAAAACAAAAGAAGTCCCTTAAATGAATGAAATAAAGTCCATCCATCCATCCATCAACCAACCCCGTCCTTTGTCAGTCATGGGTGTAGCTAGGGAGTTACGGTGCCTCGGTGGTAGCACGTTATTTTCACGGTCAGCGTGTGTTCTGAGTTTAGGAGCCAACACCCAAACCGTGACGGACAATGAAGAAGGTACTGGTACAGTCGGTTTGCTTTTATGTGACAAAGATCCTTAACCCTTTTCAGTTCAGATGACAGCCAGATAAGATCAGATTGGAGGGTTGATCTGAGTAATAAACAAAGAGACCCTCAAAACTAAACCTAATCAAAATTCATGCAATCGAAACTTAGTAATCAAGGTGTGGGAGTGGCCCAGTTCCTTCAAATGAAAGAAATTTGAAAATATTATGTGTCCTTTATGTACCTGTATAAATTGCATCCTACAGGTTGAAACCCATGATAATGTACAGACACTAATAGACACAAACATAAGCATTACAACACATCACTTTTGACATGAATTTCCCTCAGTTAAGACACCGCCTTTCCAATCGTACTGCGCTAGCTTGGGAAAAGTTGATTCTAGTTACCACTCTCCTTCTGAGGATGAGCTCTGGTCCTGCAATGAACTTCATGCGGATTATTTAAGCTACAGTTATAGAGCATGGTTCAGTGCAACATTATGCTGCTGTGATGTAAAAATGAATCGAGATTATTTTTCCTTAACGGGTCCTGCTTATTTTTTTAAGGAACCTTGACTCTGAGTTTTGATTAGAAAACCCGTTCCACCCACGTGCATCAGCCTGCGTCACACACACACACACACACACACACACACACACACACACACACACACACACACACACACACACACACACACACACACACACACACACAGTTTACCACTTGTGATGCGATACATAGGATATCTCGTTTAGGTCTTTGTCGTTGACGGTAAAATAACAACTGAATGCAGATATCAGAGACAAAATAAAGTAAATCTGAAACAGAAGACAAAACCGCAAAGACGTTAAAAAAAAATGGAGGAAGATGAAAGGCGACAAGAGAAAGAAGGATTGAGAGCAGTGAAGGGGAATGCAAAAGAGGGGAGACTGGAAAAGAGGGAAGGCTGACGAGAAGACAGAATGAGAAATAACCATGCAGCCAAGAGGAAAGATTAGTGAAGAGTAAGAGGGAGCCGTGTGAAATGAGAAAGAGAGAAGAAACGGGTATGGGGAGGAAGTATCATTGCTACTGAACAGAAAAGGAAAATATTTGAGAATGAAAAAGGGAAAAGAACAAAAATATGGTATTGTAAAACGCAGAAGATGAATACAGTGGGGAGAAGACAAAAGACACCAAATACATTAAAAGTTAACCTAACTGAACAGAAGTGGAAAATTTTTTATAATGGCGCTGACACGGAAAAGGGGAAGAGAAAAGAAAACGGCAGAGTAAAAGTGAAGTGTTGATGAACGCAACGCAGAGAAAAAGCTGGAGAAACCCATGCCATACTGCAAAACCTAGGGTGCAGAAATGCAGAAGGGAAATGGAATGAAATATAGCTCAGTACATCCCATTCATGGAAGGGCCGTTGCATTTCTTGCCAAGCTCCTCATACACAGTACTTCAAAAGCATCTACATCCAAGTCCCTTCGTATTCATTTTGTCATTTTGTTTCCCATCTTTACACAGATTTGCTCATGAAGCAGTTGACCGAGATATACAGAACTAATGGCCTAAGTATTAGAGCTACTTTTTTAATTTGCTTTATGATAAGCATCAAACTATTTTATTACAACATTTGTTATTAATAAAGATACGGCCGCATTTACGAATAAAGCCTAATTTGGTGACAGTGTTTTTGTGGGGATACATGTAGCATTAAAGATTTATCGGGTGACGCATTGCCTTTCATTTACCAAAACTTAAAAATTATAAATGACACCAACAAAATTTGTTTTTTCTCAATGTGGGTGGGTTCATTCAATCTCGGAGGGGGTATATTTACCTCCACAAAGGAGGTTATGTTTTTGTCGGCGTTGGTTTGTTTGTCTGTTTGTCTGTTAGCAGGACTGCTCAAAAAGTTATGAACGGATTTCGCTGAAAGTTTTTAGACGGGTAGGGTATGGCCCAAAGAACAATCCACTAGAGTTTGGTGGTGATCCGGATCATCATCTGGATTAATAATTTTTTAAAAGGATTCTTTACCATTGCGGAATAATGGCAATTTTAACATTTTTGCATCTAACTCGATAAACAATGCTTACAATGCTTGCATCTCCTCCTTGGAGAGGTTTGCAATCTCGGATTGCTCGTGTTCACATGTCATCATTCAAAATCACGAAATTAAATCAATCGCGAAATTAAATCAAGGTCACTTGTGTGACCTGTGCTTCAGTTTATTATCTTCGCCAAGGAGGTTAGTTTTTTTCCGGCGTTTGTTTATTTGTTTGTCTGTTTGTCTGTCTGTCTGTTAGCAACTATACTCAAAATGTTAAGAACGGATTTTGATGAAATTTTGTGAAAAGGTGGGCCATGGGGCAAGGAAAAAATGATTAAATTTTGGAACGGATCCGGATCCGGATCCGGAGGATCCCTACAATATCTCCAAAAGTTATCAAAGAACTTCAATGAAATTATGTGGAATGGTGGACCATGGACCAAGAAAAAGTTAATTAAATTTTGGGGCGAATCCGGATCCGGATCCTATATCCACGTATCTGGATCCGGATCTCTTTTAATGGCAGTGGCAATGGCGGAGGTATGCGCTCTCTGAGTGCTTTCTAGTTCAGAGTGCTTATTATATTTAGCTTTTCTTGGAATCGCAGTTACATCCAACTTTACACGTGGGATGCTACACAAGACCGTAAGTAAATGCCATGGGATGCCATACAGGAATTAGTGCTACTTGAGATACCGAGAAAAAAATTGTATACATACCATTACTAATAAAATCTGCCACATTCTGTTACACATGGTGATAAGGTAAATGGATCTATTTGTGTGTGTGTGTGTGTGTGTGTGTGTGTGTGTGTGTGTGTGTGTGTGTGTGTGTGAGAGAGAGAGAGAGAGAGAGAGAGAGTCAAGCAGCGATGACTGAGGGATCCACACAATAACATGTTGACTGCGGTTGTAACTTGAGAGGACTGTGATGAGGGTAGGGGAGGGGGTAGGGGACGGCACGAGGAAGGGTAGGGGGTAGGGGAGGGGAAGGGAACAGGGAGAGGGAAGAGGGGAATACTTGCGCGAGGGGAAGAAGGAAAAGGAGATAGAGGGCGAGAGGGAGAGAGAGAGACTGGGAAAGGGGAGAGAAATGAGGATATGACTAAGGGGAGAACGCTGGGGAAGTTAAATTGGTGAATGGCGTAAAATGGGAAGGGAAGGTCGAATGGTGAGGGAGGACGGTAAGGAAGGCAGAGTGTGAGTGAGGGGCCACTAGGGGGGTTGTGGCAAAGAGGGGAGAGGGGGCATAGAATGGTGAGGGAAGTAGGAAAGGGAGGGTGAGTAATGACTGAGGGGAAGGGAGATAAAGGGTGAATGAAGAGACTGAGGAAAGGGAGGGGAATAGGACTTAGACTCGAGGAGAAAAGAGAGATTAAAAAGGTGAAGGAAACTGGAAGGAACATGAAGGTAGGGGAGTGAGTGAAGGAAGGAACGGGAGATGGAGGACGAGAAGGGACTACAGAATGAAAGAGGCTTGTGGTTTGACTGGAGTGGAAAATGTAATTAGAATGGTTAGGCAAGTAGGAAAGGATGGAAGGTAGAAGGATAAGGCGAGGAAAGCGTGGGATAAAGACGTTGGGGGAGATCAGAGAAAAGGCAAGAAATTGATTTGCAGTTTGTGCGAGGGGAGGGATAAATCGAATTAATTCGGATGATGAGGGAAGCAAAAAGGTGAGGGAAAAATAATAATGTGAGGGAGAATAGAAAAAGAAATAGTGAGGAGGAAGACTACGGACAGGGAGGAATGGATCTGTACAGTAGTTTAAAGGAACAGAACTGATTGGAATGGTGAGGGGAGAAGAATGGGGAGGGAATGTAGATGGGTGAGGGAGAAGGGTGATAAAGAGTGGGAGATGGGACTGAGAAGTGTGAGAACAAATGAATTATGACTGATTTGATGGGAGAAGGGAAATAAAATGATGAGGGAAGAAGGAAAGTAAGGAAAGGTTGAAGAATGTAGGGAGATGGGTAAGGGAGACAAGAAAGTGAGAGAGCTGAGGAAAATGGGATTGTGGTCGAATGAGGTGAGAAGAACTTATGGGTCAAGGAACATGCAGAGTAAAGGGAAGCAGGAACAAAGCACTGCAAGCGGAGGAACAAGAGCGGGATAGTCATGAAAGAGGGGAAGGGAGATACTGGGGACAAAGTTGAGCGAGGGGAGGGAGAGGGGTAAAGTGAAGGGAATTAGACTGATGAGGAAACTTGGATGGGTAAGGAAAATGGAGATGGAGGGTGAGAGGAGGAGGGGAGGGAAATAAGAGGGTGAGGAAAGGGATAGAGTGAGGGAATTTTGAATGGTTCGGGGATCAGATAGGAGACGAAGCCTGAAGAATGAAGAAGAAAAAAAGGGAAGGAGAACTGAGAAGAACAGAGCTGTGATTGTGTAGGAAACAAAAATTTTGGGGTAAGGAAGGGGTAGAGTACAGCGAGGGGAATTCGAATATTGAAGGACTTAGGAAGGAAACGAAGGCTTGCATAGGGAGGGGGAAGTAGAGTTAGGACGAAGGGAGAAGAATGGGATCTTGGCTGGGTGAGAGGGGAGACTTTAGAGGGTAAAATAAAGGGAAGAGTGAGAAGAACTATAATGGTGAAAGATGCAGAATGATAACAAAGAAGAGTGAGGGGATGGGAAAGAGGCAAAGAGGTGAAAGTTGAGGAATTTGAGAGTTGAAGAATAAGAAAGGCAAAAGTGAGGAGAGTAGGAGGGTAAGGAGACACAGGATCAAGGAACAACTTAATTTTCATATGAGGAACAGATGAGAATGAAAACCAGATAAAAATGGACAGGAGGAAGACAAGGAAGTAAATATGAGGAAAAGAGTATGGAGAGACTGAAGGAACAGAGTGAGAGGAAGAAGTTAGGACGAAGAGGGAAAGTATATACAGTATAATTAACTCAACTGCAGGCTGCTTATTATATTCTTTCTGTTGAGTCAGCAACTTGGTGTGTGGCTTCACAGTGTGGTAACAATTTCTTAACAAGAATCGGAGACCAAGAGAAAATAAACACAATGATATGCACATGAAAGACGTAAGTGAAAAATAGAATAGATGAACAAAGTGGAATGAAATAGGAAGTGGAGGTGAATATTGAGGTAAGCAACTCGAGATGATGAGGGAAGAAGGGAGCAATGAAAAGTTAAAAAGGAGCTAAGAGAGATGTGGATTGGTAATGGAGAAATAAACAAAGTAGAGGTAAAGAGAAATGAGAGGATGAAACAAGAATAGAAACTCAAGATATAAAGACGGAAGGACAGAATAAAGATTTGAAGAACTGGAGAGAAATAAAGCAAGAAAGATTCGCCAAGTCTATGGTAATGAACCACCTTGTGTCACAAATTGTTAGTAGGGGACAGACGGACAAGGCCGATTCTAGATATTTTCCGGCATGTAGAAATATAATCCAAGAAAAACATAAATAAAGGTATATGTGGATAAGAAAGGGAAGGACGTGAAGAGGAGGGAGGGGTATATGAAAGACGTGGATGTAGGAAAATACTCAAGATTTTAACAAGGAAAGAAAATGAAAGATAAGAGAATAGGGAAAACAGAGAGAACAGCAGAAGAATAAAGGAAGAAGAAAAAGAAGTGAAAAGATGAGACAAGTGGATGGAAGAAGAGACAAAAATTTAACAAGAGAAGAGAGGGAGATAAGAGAGGCAGAGGGGAGAACAATGGAGGGGAGACCCGAGAAGAGGGGAATATGAGAGGGAAGAAGAGGGGAGAGGGGAAAGAGGGGAAGAAGTGGCCGTGAGAGGATCAGGCACAATAGGTATAGGAGATAATTATAAGGACAGGGAGAGTGGGGGAATTATGGACTGGTGTGAGTTACGTGGATATAATGACTGGAGTGGTGAAGGCATGACAGAGGATAAGGAATGGATGAGAGAGAGAGAGAGAGAGAGAGAGAGAGTGTGTGTGTGTGTGTGTGTGTGTGTGTGTGTGTGTGTGTGTGTGTGTGTGTGTGTGTGTGTGTGTGTGTGTGTGTGTGTGTGTGTGTGTGTGTGTGTTCATACGAGATTGTGACTCGAGCTTTGTATAATATTCTAGGCTTCTGTCTGCCAGTTCCAACTAGGGTCATCTTGCTGCCTGTTTCCCGGAAGATTTCTTACCTTGTTAGCATCGTAAAGGAAAAATGAATGAAGTAGAATTAAATAAGTAAATGAAAAAATAAGTAGACGTCAAACAAGAAAACCCACAAGTCCATACCCTCCAGTGACACACAACTAGTGCAAAGAAATGTCCGTTGGCTTATCATACAAAGTAACATCTTTATCCACACTAACAACTGCTCTGGTACAGTGTCGAATTTGCCTGCAGGTATAATAAGACTCATTATTAACCACTTCCTCACCGCCGACGTCGTTACCAGCGCTAAACGCCTGCCTAAAATAGTACACGTCCCAGTAGTAGCGTAAACTGTGCGGAAATACGAGTTTGTTACACGTGACGAGCCGCTTTGCCAAAAATGCATTCATCAAGGAGCTATTTTTGCACCTAAACAGCGGGACTATATACCTCAAGCCTCTCATTATCGCTGTTTTGGCCTCGGTGGATTGTTCTTTCCTTGTGGTCTGAGAAGGACATTGGTATCAGGTTCGCCGTTGCATTACCAAAAGTTTTGTCATGTCAGTAAGGCTGCTATTTGTGTGTTCGTATTTCACATTGGCGTTATTACTCAGATGGGTATATAATAATTCAGTATCACTCATGAGCATCGCATTGCATTCATCTTCGTTCTCTTCCACCTTTTCATAATCATCACCAAAGGCATAACCATAATCATCTACAGCACCAGCACCAGCACCAACACCACAGCCATCATTGTTATTATCATCAACATAGTGATGACTTTTATCCCCTCCCAGGATGGGATTAGACATGAAATTTAATTAAGTGTGATGATGAAGCGTTTTATAGTGTATGGAAGAAAGGTATTAAGTGTTGCATGAAGGTGAAGGATATTGGGAAAACTTACCTACAGAAGGGGTATGGAGGTGTGGCAGTGTGAGGTGTTTACGAGGGGCAGGTGAGTGTGGCACTGTATGGTATGGTAGTATGCGGCATGTTAATGTGAAGGATGAAGTAGCCTATGTATGGTGTGGTAATGTGTGATATGGCAGTGTGATGTGTGACAGTGTGAAGTGTTTAGTGTGAGGCGTCTGTGAGTGTGGCAGTGAATGGTATGGTATGGTAAACTGTGGCACACTGTGACAGTACACTTTGTGTGTGTGTGTGTGTGTGTGTGTGTGTGTGTGTGTGTGTGTGTGTGTGTGTGTGTGTGTGTGTGTGTGTGCATTGTACTGCACAGTGATTTTTAAAACACCCTTTAGCTAAGTAAAAATTCCTGATGTTACAACTAATGTGAATACTGAAATGGAACTCACTCTTGTGCCGACGGTGATGGCAAAACTAATGAAGGAAAGAAAATGAGAATTCCATTTATACAGTAACTGCCTGACTCCCATTTCTGTTTTTGTTCCTGGGTGTTCGTGACATAAGCTTTCACGAATTAATTATGGTAGATCAGCTGCAGCTTTTGTCTTCCATCTAATTCTCATTAATGCATACCCCTAAGCAATATCATCATCATCATCATCACCACCATCATCATTACCACCACCTCCTTCATCATCAGCAGCAGCATCACCACCACACCCACCTTCATCATCATCATCATCATCACCACCATTATCATCATTACCACCACCACCCTCATCATCATCATCATCACCACCATCATCATCATCATTGTTGTCGTCATCTTAGCCTAGTGCTCACTCTTATTAAAAGGGCTTGGTAGGACACGATAGAAAGAAAATTACTCTACAAAAGCAAGTTAATGGTATGGTCGTCACAGTGCCCGGCGAAAAATGAACTAAATCTCCCTTCACTCATCACTCGAACTTTCAAAATTGTAGACTCACCCAAAATAATACATACATAAATAAAATGATAATATTACAGATAGTCACTTCCGCCCTACTGCACAGGATGAGAATGTCTGCTATCAGTTTTGTTAATCTATTAATTTATACACATATTAATTGATTTCGTTCACATAATCTAACGGCCAATCTAACACTGGACTAGCAACACTGGGAGAAACTGGTTGGGGAGTCGCAGTGTTGCCAGTTGAGCCACAAGCATTGATCCCGTCAGCTTAATTAGATTTCTGAATATAATGGTTATGCTACACACACTCCATTAATGCGCACCTAAAGCGATTGAATATAATGAATGTAAGCCTTTTATGTTGCCCATCTGAGAGTAAAGAGTCCATTCATGTTGGTTGAGAGAGAGAGAGAGAGAGAGAGAGAGAGAGAGAGAGAGAGAGAGAGAGAGAGAGAGAGAGAGAGAGAGAGAGAGAGAGAGAGAGAGACTGGACGGGTAGGGGGACAGACGCAGATAGGGTAAAGGAGAAGGACTGGTAAGCGGGAGGGGTGTGGAAGAGAGAGGGGGATGTGGAGAGGAATTGGGCAGGGAGATGAGGAAAAATGAGAATGGGAGAAGGGGGAGAGAAACGTGTAATGGGGAGGGGGAAAGAGATGGGGAAGTGGGAACGGGAAAGGGAGGAGGGGAAGGGGGAAAGGGGAAGGCGAAAGTCACGGGTCAGGGGTGGGAGGAAAGAGATGAGAGAGCAGGAGCGGAAAAGTGATGAGGAGAAGCTGGGAATGAGAAGGCGGAGAGAGATGGGGAAGGGAGGGGGTGGTTAGAGAAGAGAAAATAGCAGTTCTAAAAGTACAGTAGAAGAATGATAAAGATTGTAAGAGTGAAAATGAGAGTGAAGGGGGGGTGTTTTAGGAAGGGAGGAGACAAAGTGTAAGAATGAAAGGAGAGCTGTGTAAAAAAAAAAAATCAGAAAGATGACAAAGAGTGTAAAAGAATGAAAATGAGAACTCAAATCGGCTGTGTGAGAGTAGGTGGAGTGTTAGGAACGGGGGAAGGGTACGTGAGACATACTTAGGTCCTTTTTAAGTGGCATAAGGGGCTTCGTAGCATTTTTTCCTTAGCGATTTATTTTAGCATATAACACCTTCACATTTCCATTTGTGTTGCATACTCGTAAATCGTTGTAATGTTGACATAGTTTTCATCAGTAGCTGCAAGAAGACATTGGCGTGTAATGTGCAGAGCAGAAAGCTAAGAAAGAGGTGTCACGAAGCCCCCCATCGTAGGTGCAACAATACAGTCCTGAGTCATCAACTGAGTGGAGTTAAAGAATGCACAAAGGTCTTGTTCTGCATATTTTGCAAAGGGTGGTTTGTCAAGTGTTTATATTCTTTTTATTTTCTGCTTTTAATTAACCAAGCTGTTGTTTGCCATTCTTCCTTTCTGGTTATTATTTGCCAAGCTGCCCACATTCTTTTCACTTTCTGGTTGAAATCTGCCAACCCATCCATATACTTTTCCCTTTCTTGTTTCATGGCGTGAAGGTAATAATTTTAGACATTCTGGTCGAAGACTGACATCTACCGTCTGCTCATTGAACTTAATGGCATTTTTCTAAAACAGACTGTAAAACAAGATCAACCTTGGTCTTATTTTGTAACGCCCTATGTGTACATGGGGGATGTAATTTAAAGCGAGCAGCTAGTTCAAGAAGCATGCTGCACCAGGAGTTCCACAAATGCAGGTCTACTGTGGGACTTAGAATATTAGGACTTGACATCAAGGAAGAATGACGAAAGAAGGCAAGAAGGTAAGGAAAGCACCAGGATAGAAATGGGGAAAAAGAGTGAGGGTAGAGGGTGAGAGGACAGGGTAAGGGGAGTGCGGTGAAGGTAAGGGAAGTGGCAGGGAAGAGATTGAGGGAAGCGGATGAGGGGAGACAGTGAAGGGAGAGGGTGAGGGGAGAGAGTGAGGGGAGGGCGGATCATCCCTTACATGGTAAATTAAGCACAATACAAAACTGATACGCTGACTGGCACCTCACGTGACGGCCGCATGGGAACGCTCAGAGCAATGGGAGGAGGAGGAGAGGAGGGGAGAGAGGAAAGGGAGGAAGATGGGACGGGGAATGGGAAGGTAGGGTAAGCAAGATGAAGGAGAGGGGAAAGTTAGAAAGTATGAACGAAAAGGGAGGAGGAGGGAGAAAGGCAAGGAAAGGAAAAGAACGAAGAGTGAAAGAAAGGGAGAAAGAAGAAAGCTAAAAGAAATGGAGAGGACGGAGCGAGGTGAGCAGACGGAAATGAGAGAGAGGGGGGGGGGAGGGTCAAACTATAGAAGAATGAGGGAGAGGGATGTGGGAAGGGAGGAGAGGAGAGGCAGGGGAAGGTAGGGAAAGATTGAAGGGATGGAGAGAGAAAGGGAAAGTAGGAAAAATGAAGAAGAAAAGGGGTCAGCGAGTAGACAGGAAGGATGAGAGAGTATACAGGAAATGAAAGGGAAAGAAGCGACAGGGATGATGAGAAAAGGAGAGAGGGTCCTTGATATTCTACATCCTTATGATCTGCCATAACTGAAGGATCTACCATGACTGAATAGATCTTCAGCTTCGAGATAACTGACCAATTCAGTGGAAGAAGACAGACTGCATACGTATCGTCTCTTGTATTTGCTGTGTCTGTATGAGAGTGGAGATGGGTGATGTCCACAGTATAGTCTAGCTTGATCCACCATGCCTGTACGTTCAAGTTTTGCTTCCGAGATATCAATATGTCGGGATTTTGCTCCCATTTGAGAGTTGGAGTTAAGGCAGTTATCACTCTGCCTCGTATGACATGCTCTCAGCTGATTAAAGTTCTCTGGCATTTGTTGGAATATAATAAGAAGAGTTGTTCCCATTATCAGGGCATTAACATTCTAAGGCTCCAGGGACTCACTTCTAGCATAAATAGGTCTTCTGGCGTATGTTGGAACAGTGCTAAAGCTGTCCAGATCACAAATGATTGTTAACTACATAGTTGATGATACAGGTGTATATCACTTGTTTATTCTTGGATGTGTTTGCTGATGGTAAAGAAACTCGCAGGCAAGAAAAGGATGTGATAAAAGGGAAAACGGAAAAGTGGAGGTATGAAAGAAGATAGGAAGGTTGACACCAGAGAGAGAGAGAGAGAGAGAGAGAGAGAGAGAGAGTGAAAAGGAGGAAAGGAGGGATACCTAAACGAAAAGCTGAACAAAAATGGAGGGAGAGGCGGGAACAAGGAGTAAAAAGAAACATGAGAGGGGGAAATGGTTGTAAAGAATGAGAGGGTGAGAGAAAGGAGAGGAAATGGAAAAGGAAGAGAGAGAGAGAGAGAGAGAGAGAGAATTTGTGTGTGTGTGTGTGTGTGTGTGTGTGTGTGTGTGTGTGTGTGTGTGTGTGTGTGTGTGAGAGAGAGAGAGAGAGAGAGAGAGAGAGAGAGAGAGAGAGAGAGAGAGCGCCACAGTAATCCCAGGCTTCCATGGGCAGAAACTCACAAAACCAAGGAAAGAACATCAGAAATCACAGCACTGGGGAAACGCCTGACTGGCTGCATTGAAACATCCTGCAAGCTCCACCAGCCGAGCACAATACGCCCCTTGCCATGGCACAGGGTGGGCGTGGTACCTGTGCAATACCCGCCCGCGCCTGTCCCTCTCGCTCACGGTCACCCCTCAGCCTGGTCACGCCCCCACACGCGTCTCCCCTGGCCACTTCACGGTCAGTCAAAGCCCAATCCACGCCCACACACACGCGGCCTGCATCCTCCCCAGTGACTCCGTGCACCCTCTGACGGAAATCACAATCTGGATTTTCGGAAACACAATGATACGCTGTCCTTTCTCTTTGGGCAACTGTACTGTACATGTGTGTGTGTCGTTTTACTTGTCTTATGATATCCTACTATAGGTAGTCCATAGGTGCACAGTGTGTGCATATACTGACTTACACATTTGACTTACACATTATCAGCCGACTTACTACGACAGTCTTCACAAGGAATACTCTCCCATCCCACCCCGCCACTCACCTCTTTCTACTCTCCCATTCATTTCTGTTGATGCAGTTCATATTTCGATGATACTTAGTTCGTAACTTTTGCTTCGACAGAGTTGATTTAGTGCACAGTCCTCCACGGACATGGCTTAACTGATTTGTACTGATCTGAAATAATCCGACTTAAGGACCTGAAAGGACCTGAATGATGCTTAATTATTTCGTAACTTACTGTACTAGACTGGTCAGTACATACATTCACCAGAATGAACTGAATTAATCTGTATTGACATGAGTCAACCATATGGGCCTGAAGTGACCTGAAAGGATTTGACATGACCTGAACTGAGTGAAAAATGTTTAAAATGTACTGCTTGAGGTTGTACGTGGCCGAAAAGATTTGCAAGCAATAGAATGGCCCCAAGCTAATCTGGATGGATGTGACTGGGCATATAATTATCAGAATGGACTTCAGCCTCTGAAATTTCTGCAATATACACAAATCATCTAAGGTTAACATGGAGAAAAAACCGTGCTTCAGTCCGTATCAGTTAAATGGTCAAATGAGGTAGTTCACACACCTTTGACTACAACAACTTCTGTCAGATGAGCCCAGTCATCTATTGTTTATCTGATTTAAATCCCAGTTTTTCTCCATAACAATGAAGTAGGTAGAAATCCCAGGCTAATTTGATTCACATTCAGCTGAATAACCTCGTATGACGTTAACTGGAAAGGAATAAATGAATAGCCCCGACCGTAGAGGTACTGGAATTTACACCAAACTCTTATGACTGACTTTCTGCTGAATACTTGTACAATCGTCTGCTGATAGTTTGAATCGAACACTAGAGTCGTCCCCACCATGAGAGGGTTAGTATGCAGCTCGATCATTCTGCAGGGACTAAGACTTTCAGCCCCTCACAGCGTGTCACTTTCACTGCCTCCTTGGATGTTGTTTTTCCTCCTATGATTTTCCACTTTTACTCGACCAAAAGACAAACACATACCATATACATCATCGTCATAGTCAGGATCACCGTCGTCATCGTCATTATCATCATGACCTTCTTCTTCCGCACCCACGGACGGAATGAGGTATGATACAAAATACAAGGAAAGAGAAAGTACAACAGTGGGAGATGTAATAACAGAATACTCTTACAAATAAATTAGTACCCATAAACAGATGCACACATAAGAAAGATCAAAGACTCGTACACATATCCTCATCCATATCTTTCATTAATTCATATCTGAAGAAAATCCAAATCACCAAGAGAATATCTTCATAGTAAACACCACCTCAATTAGTGCATGGATATGATATTCCCTTCTGAACATCACAAGGCACTGTAAAATTAAGACAAGTGTTTTAATTTATTCCTTATCGTAACCTTTCCAAATTTCTTCTTCAAATTTGTAGAGAGAAAAAAGATAGATTCCTACGCTGTTACCCTCGCATAAAACTTAAAAATATATGACATAATTATGTACATAACACATTTACAGACTCTCTCTCTCTCTCTCTCTCTCTCTCTCTCTCTCAAAACACACACACACACACAGAACCCTTCTCATCACCCTCTCGTCCTCACTATCTCTCTCTGTCTCTCTCCCTTTTTTCCCCTTCAGATTCTCCCCTCGTCCCACCTCCCCATAATCCCATTGACTTGCGTAAGAGACAATTAATATGGAAATAATACCACTTAGCCGGCCACCCTCGCGCATACACAGAGGCGGCTTAAAGAGGAATTAAAGACTGGTATTTGTTGCATTAAGGAAGGGGAGGAAGAGGGAGCCATCAAGAGGGATTTGCTCGTCGATGGGAACCAGAAGACCGTATTCGCAGTCACTGTCTTTTCCTCCGTCAGTTCGATTGTGTATTTATTTTTTCTTCCTGCCTCCAGACGAATGATTTAAGTTTTGGCGAGGACTTCTTGAAGTGGTAAGTGAAGGCGATATTTAACATTTCCTTTTAAACAATTCTTTCCCACACTCTTATCTTGACTCATTCCGCCACACACACACACACACACACACACACACACACACACACACACACACACACAAAATGCAAAGGAGAAGCCACGTCAACACCCCTACGAAAAATTAAAACTTAGCAAAATGGTTTCTTAAACTAATTCATTTTTCTACACACTTGTCGCAAAGTGCTGAAGATCAATTTTTAATATTTCCTCAAGATTCAACCCTCCATAAGACCATGAAAGATCCTAAATACCATAGAACCAACGAAAGAAAGTAAAAAAGGGATAAATTTCTCGACAGTGAAATATGCACAGCCAGGGAATATTTTTTTTCTTGGTGAGTACATCGCGGAAAAAGTCGAAGCATCCGAGATAAGCGTGCAGTAATCAAGTTAAAACTTGGGATATGTTCGTTAGTGACTGATAATTTTCAAGCAAAACGGAGAGGATAGTTGACTTGCTGATTATTCAGACACAAGCAGGTGTTTCTGTTTTCACTCCATTGTTTATTTTGGATCATTATTAACAGGTCTAACAATTAATTAACCATGGCCTTATTCAATGATTTTATATGCTTTCCATATCAAATTTTATGCAATACACTTAGGATTTGAGCAAGAACAATCATTTTGAAGGACGCTTTACTTACATTTTACTCTGCACATTTCATCCAAGCAGCAGAAGATGCAGTTTTCTCAGATCTGTTGAACTTGGATAAGATGAAAGCTTGATAATCTGAACTAGGACCTCTCTTCACGTTGGTCCCTGAAAGAGAAAAACTAAGTATTTCAGATATGCAACAGAACAAAATATTTTATTGAGAGGCAGTAAAAATATCAATATCATTATCACCAACATGATCATTATCATCACCATCGTCGTCGTCGTCGTCGTCGTCGTCGTCGTCGACTTCATCATGAAGATGACAATCCTAATATTAATATTATACACGATACGATATATGGGATGGATACGGTTTAGAAACATGAAAGAGACAACACAGAATTGGAAGAACCACCACCAACGTTTCCAGTGAAATTAGACCACACACTTCCCTTCATTCTTCATTTAGGTCCTCCAGTTCTTCACGCTTCTCTTTAGGAATGTGCATATTGGAAGCGTGTGTGTTAAATTCACAGTGCCTTCAATATTACTGCTCAAATGAAAGACTTATAACTATTTATAAATGAAGTTGATTATTTCGAAGATACAACGTACAAGACTGTATGACCAAGTTCACACCCATGCACCTATCCTCACTCCCCCAGACGACATGGGAATCAAAGGAGAGGAATGAAGACTGCGGATTTAAAGAGCAAAATGAGTGAAGCAAATCTGACACCCTCACTCCGCACATGCACATACTTGAAGGGCATTCGTATAATCAAGCCCACATTTATAAACACATCTCTACTCCCCTCAAACCCAGTCACAATAAACTGCACCACTGATGACTGAGGGAGAGGGATGTGAGTATGAGAGGGGAAAGACAGACGAAGAGAAGAGAAGAGAAGATGAGAGAGAGAGAGAGAGAGAGAGAGAGAGAGAGAGAGAGAGAGAGAGAGAGAGAGAGAATGTGAGAGTAAAGTTGCGAGAATTAAGAGAGGGAAGAGAGAAGGGAAAAGGAAAGAGATGGGGTGGGGTGAGGGAAGTGAGATGGGGGAGAAAGAGTGGGGGTGATAGACTGATCCCCCGGGCCGTCTCATGTTTACGGGGGAAATAGGATTACCCGGGAAGAGTGTTGGAACCGCCTTTTAATTTCCGTGCGCATTTCCTACCCCATCCTGACCCCCTACCCAGCCTTCCCGTGTCCCCTCTCTCCCTCCCTCCACCTTCCCTGTCCCATCCCTTCCCCTCTTTTACCTACCCCCAACCTCTCTGTGTCCCCTTCCCGGATTCCTTTCTCTTAACCCCGTCTCTTTCTCCAGTGTCCCATTCCCTCTCTTCCATTTTCGTTCACCCATTCTCTTTTCTGTCCATTTCAGGGTTTTTACGCCACTCGCTGTCCCATATTTTCCTCCCTGCCCTGCCTCCCTTCTCTCTGTCGTACTCCTTACGTCCTACCTGATTCATTTTCCTCCTTTTTTTCCTTCTTGCTCTCTTGATTCACCAAGTATCTTCCATCTTTATATGACGTTTTCACCACCTCCCATCCCCTTTCTTACTTTCCCTTTTTCTCCCATTTCCCCCCTCCCCTTCTCTCTTTTTCTTTCCACTCCTTCTCTCTTTTTGCACCCTCCCCTTCCCTCTCTTTTCTCCCTCCTTGTTCGTTATTCCCTTTCTCTGCCCTCATAATTTGATTGTGACTTTTTCCATTTATATATTCTTTTCTCCCCATCTCAACCCTTTCTTTTCTCTTTTTCTCCCACCCCTACCTCCCTCTCCTCCATTTCCTCCTACAGTTCTCCCTATCCTCCTTTTCCTTCTTCCATTATCTCCTCATTTCCCTTCTTTTCCCTCTTGCGCTCTCCTTCCAGCCTTCCTGCCTTCACTCGGATCTCTTCCTTGCCCCGGTTGCCTTTCTAATCGTTCTCGCTTCCTCGCTCTCCCCCTAATTTATCCTCCTTCCACTCCTGCATCGCTCGATCCATCTCTTCTTTCCCTTATTGTCCTCCTCTTCACTTCTTTCCTTTTTCTTTCCCATCCCTCCCGTGTACATAGGCTACCTTTTCTTTCATCCCTTCCCTCTTTACATTATACCCACCTCATCCTAGTTTCCCTTCTCTTATCCTCAGTGCACCTATTCTTACTTTCCGATTGTCAGTACCGTCGTACTCCTATTTCGCCTTCCTTTTCCCTTCCTTTCTAACCTACCTGACTCACCAGTACAAGTAAATATCCATCTGTCAGTTCTTCCCTTTACCTAGACCAGTGTGTCTCAAACTTTTTCATTCATTCCCCACTTGTGAGGATCTTAACATCCTCGTGTCCCTCCTTCAGTTTTCTCTCAAGCCCCTCACAAATAGTGATGAAAAACTTTGTTATGGTGTTTTCCATTTATTGTAACACTTACAGTTATCAATCAGAATGCATATTTTGTTATATACCAGTGGGATGGATGGCCCTGTGTGCTTTCAGTCAGTCGACTGGTTCGAGGCTGAGTCACTGAGAACGCACATATCATATCTAGGTCCACATCCAACCGGTTTCGGCCTTTACTTTTTATGTATAGAAGGGAGGAGAAACCAGATCCACATAACATGTTGTGGAGAATGGCAAGAGGACTGTAAGTGCGATTCCACAAACACGCTCTGATTTACTACTTACACCAGCCAGCTATGGCCCCTCTAAAATCCTACCGTGGCTCCCCTGGGGGCCATGGCTCCCAGTCAGAGAACCAGCGATCTATACATTCCTCCACCTTTCCTATCTTTTAATACCATCTCTCATAAACAAAGGTATCTGTTTTCTTGCATAGGTCAGTATACCGTGTACATAATTTATCTAGCGATTTGGCACCCAGTAAGCTGATATTTCTATTAAAAAGTTACTGGACTGCAATTATACATTATACCCCTGATGCCAAGCATAATGTTGTTTAGAGAGATTTCATAACATGTGTTCTCCCTACATTTAGTGTTTAGTCGTGAGAGCTAGTACAAGACACAAAATCAAGATCTTGTTAAGTTTTTGCTAGTAAGAGGTGTATGTGTGTGTGTGTGTGTGTGTGTGTGTGTGTAATGTCAGGAGTTGAAGTATGTATTATGGAA
>NC_137023.1:50290431-50317931 GCF_032717465.1 Coenobita brevimanus | reverse complement strand
AGAATATCGTCCGAAAAGAAAGAAAGAATAAAACAGAAAAATACGTCATCTGTCTGAAGGAGTTAATATGGCCAACACTGAATGATTTTATTCACCTTAGGAGAGATCTCTAGCAGTAAAGGGATTAATGACAGTTGTATATAACCGTTCCTACTCCAAAAATCTCTATTTAAAGAAAACTGTCTAGGAATGACACGGATAAAATGTAAAAGTTGTCCTCGTAGTTGAGGGGCAAAGGTTTTCATCAGTGCCAAATTTAGGCCTGGCACACTAGCAGTGTGGTGAAGAGGAAGGTGTGAGAAGCAGTGAGCGAAGAGACGCGATTCGAGAAAGATGGAGAAAGCAATGAGAAGGGTTTCGGGGGATGAAGAGAGAGTGAGGGATAACGAGAAATAGATGATGAAATAAGGGAGATTAAGAGAGTAAAGGAAAACGAAGGAGAAAAAAGACTAAAAAAAAAAGAAGACTTTGATTTCAAACTAGAAAGTACTCAGAGAGAGCATACCTCCGCCAATACCATTGCCATTAAAAAGGATCCGGATCGGATCCGCTGAGATATTGTGTGGAATACAAAGGATCCCTAACCACCCTAATATTTAACCAATTGTTCCTTGACCCATGGCCCACTCTTCCGCAAAATTTCATTGAAAATCATTGAGAACTTTTGGAGATGTAGTGTGGACAAACAGACAAACGTAGGTGAATACATAACCTCCTCCAAATCCGTTGGCGGAGTAAAAAAAAAAAAAAAAAAAAAAGAGAGAGAAAAGGATGGAGAAAACGAACAGAAAAAGAGCTTGGAGAAAAACAAAAACAGAAAGACTGAAAACAAAGTAAGAAAGATGGAGAAAAACAAGGAAAAAAAGAGATGAGAAAAATCGAAGAAGAATGAGATAAAAAACGAAGAGAGAGACAGAAAGGAAGAATGACGAAGATAGAAAAAGACGGGGAGAAACCAAGAGAGAATGATCAGAAGAAAATTAAGATACAACGAAGTCAGGAAGAAGGAGATTAGAAGACAGAAAGAGATTGGGAGAACCAAAAAGAAAAAGATATTAGGAAAAAAGAAGAGAGAAAGAGATGAAAAAAAAAAAAAAAGAAAGATATGAATACAAGCGAAAAGGCCAGGAGATGGGGGAAAAGCGACAAGTGAAAGAGATGAGGATTAACAAAGAGAGGAGATGAGGATAAACCAGAAGAAATGGAGATGGGGAGAAACGGAGAGACAATAAAATGAGAAGGAACGAAGAGAGAAAGGGAAGGAACGGAGGTGATAAAAGAGAAAGGAGACGTATGGATTAACTTCTTTATTAAGACGGTTTCCTTGTCATTTATTCTGTCTGCCACCAAACGATTTCATTCAGTTAAAGAAAGCCCCATGATAAAGAAACATACAGGTACGTGACCCCTCCAATTCGAAAAGTTCTTAAAGTGAATAAACTGGCTTGGTAGAACAAACAATGAGTTCTGATTATAGTTAGCAGAATATGATGTGTTTATAGCATCATGTTGGTTACTATACTCTTTTCATTTTAATATGGCAAAAAAAAAATCATCTCTCCATGTAGAATGCTGAGTTGTAGCAATAGATTAACAAAACAATACGATGATAGTCACGAAGGAGTGATATGGACAGGATATAAAGCCATTACTTTTTTTTCCTGCGACTGAACTTGGTGAAAAAAGGCTGAAAAAGGACATGAAACTGGGCAGGTTAAGGTGAAAGAACCATAAAATTGGTGTGACGGTAGTGCCGAAGGTCTGTCCTAGATGTTATTGATTAACCCTTTCAGTATGATGACACTATGGTCTTGCCACCGGAGAACCATTCAGCTCAGGAGAGATTTCTCGAACCTAAGATGCCAGTTAAGCCCTAATTCATCCCTTCTTTAACCATTTTCTCCAATAGGGTATATTACATCGCCAGGGAATTGCAAAAAATGTGTTATCGTACTGTAGGGGTTAAATGGAATTACAATTAACCATGGGGACACGTACAGGATGATTTACAAATGTGCTGGTGACCTGAAAGTGAGTGTGTGTGTGTGTGTGTGTGTGTGTGTGTGTGTGTGTGTGTGTGTGTGTGTGTGTGTGTGTGTGTGTGTGTGTGTGTGTGTGCGCGCGCGCGTGCTTTGGTGCTTTGTTGCGTTTTGGGTGCTGCGTTGGTGACTGACGGGCGTTTAGTGGTTATGGTGAGGGTGTGTTGTGTTGGTGGTGGTATTGATTAACTGAGTTGTGTGAATATGCATGAGTCGCTCCTGGTGTGTAAGTGGTGGAGGAGTCGGGGGGAAAAGGTGGTGTGTGTGTGTGTGTGTGTGTGTGTGTGTGTGTGTGTGTGTGTGTGTGTGTGTGTGTGTGTGTGTGTGTGTGTGTGTGTGTGTGTGTGTGTGTGTGTGTGTGTGTGTGTGTGTGTGTGTGTGTGTGTGTGTGTGTGTGTGTGTGTGTGTGTGTGTGTGTGTGTGTGTGTGTGTGTGTGTGTGTGTGTGTGTGTGTGTGTGTGTGTGTGTGTGTGTGTCAATGGTAATGGGTTGGGGCAAAGGTGTTTCTCTGTTGATGGAGTGAGAGTAAAATTGTTTCCGGTGGGGGTACATGAGTTTCTGTGGTGATGGGGTGGGGGTAAGTTGTTTCTGTGTTAGGAGAAAAAGGTGTTCTGTGTTGATGGGATGGGAGCATAGATGTTTCTGTAGTGATGGGGTGAGGGTAAAGATGTGTCTGTTGTGATGGGGAGGGGGTAAAGATGTTTCTGTAGTGATAAGATGATGTGGTTGGGGTAAAGATGTTTCTGTACATAGGGATAGGGTGGGGTAAAGGTGTTTCTTTGGTGATGGAGTATAGTATTTCTTTTGTGATGGGGCGGGGGCAAAGATGTTCCTGTGGTGATGGGGTGACAGTAATGGTGTTTCTCTGGTGATAAGCTGATGGTAAAGATATTTTTGTGGTAATGATGTAAGGGTTAAGGTGTTTCCAAAAACATTAAACATAATTCTGGGTTTACTTTTCGCAAGGTTGGGTAATTTAAACTTGAAGATGAATTTCTTCTGTAACCCTTTCCCCACCACCGTCCTGCTTTTGCGTTTAAGAATGTCTTCTGCCACACAATTTTTTTTTTTCATCCGAGTACCCATAGAGGTAAATAACGACCAAACATGATCAATTCACAGCGTAGATGAACTTAGCATGTACACTGCAATGCGTTTTTAATACACTGGAGGAAACCACCAGTGACCATGCATTATCAAAGTACTGGCATGAAAACTGATCCTCCTAACTCACAACTAATTCATGGGCTGCTGTTTCCTTTAATCCATCTTGAAACTGCATGCACTATCAGTGTCTGCCTACTTATCTGCATTCAGACTCTTTAATCCCGGAATGGTGGGCCACAAACGAATTGTCTCCATGTTACCCTATTTTCCGCCATCAGGCTTTCCTCTCTTTAACTCATACTCCATTCGTGTACCTTTCCACCCCATTTCTCAGTCTCATCCTCGCACTACCCCTCCCCCTCCACATCAGTGACATCCACTTTCCTAGTCATCTCTTATTTTCAATTGCCTCCACATGGCTAAACCATGTAAAGGCATTCCTCTTAATGTTTTCCAGCACATCCACATCAACAATACAATGCCCCTTCACTTCCTCATTTGTCTCCCTCCAAGTAACCCCAAATGCTTCTCTCAAATTACCTATTTCCACTGCTCTTACACCTGACTCGTGTCCTTCCAACAGGATCCAAGCTTCGATTCCATTATTAGAGGTGATCACAATACTGCCATGCTGCTACTTTTTTTTTTTTTTTTTTTTTTTACCATGCTCACTTATCTATTCTTTATCAGTGCTTTCCGTGAATCTGCAATCTTCGTTTTCCACTGTTCTCTTTCATGCATTTCATCATCTGTATTTTCGTCCTTGCTCATCATATTATCCAAATACTTGAAGCGTTTCCCTGTCGCTATTTACTGACCTTGCATTCTCATAATGCACTGCGTATCTTTATATTTTTCAAAGCAATGGTATTAAGAATATTATGCTTCCCAACTCTTAAAATCGCACTGCCTCCTCTCTGAAGGCAAAGGGTGAATCCTCTGAGGAATTTCTGAAGTAGACCTTCATGCATCCAGTTACCACAGAAGACCAAAAATTACCATATGACTGAGACAGCAGACAGTATACCGTCCCGACCTCCGATAACCTTTCTGAACCTACCTGTCACTATGCCTGGAAATGTAGACAGTGTGACGCGCTACATCCAAGGTAAAACAATGCCATGTTTCCTAATGGAGCCACCGGAAGGTAGATTTTCATGTAGTTTTTCTGCCGGAGACGTTCGTGTACCAAGATAGACAGACGCCGAGTGATGAAAGAAAGGAACGGAGACAGGTGTATGAGGCGGGCTGACAGGGAAGGATACGGAGCACTGAGGTAGGACTATTAAGAGAGAAGTAGGTTAGGGTCGGGGGCAGGTAGGAATATAAGTGAAAGGGGAGAGTGAAGGGTAGAAGCCATGGGTGTGTAGGGAGGGTATAGAAAAGCTGGCCAGTCAATGAAAGAGCTAAGACAATAGAGTAGAAGGAGAAAGTGATGGTTCTTAACCCTTCTAGCTCGAGGGTGTTTTTTTAGATTTTACTTGGCGAAAACTGGACGATTTTACACAACTGTTGATGGACATCTCAGGCTAAAGGAATTGAAAAAAGTATTCATAAATCATTTCATTGCTAGGATGTAGTTTTACTTTTATTCTAGAAAACAATAAATGGTATTTTTCGGTCTAAGGCAAATTACTGGTCTAAAGTAATTAGAAACAATCACTACTGACGCCTCCAGTCCGAGAGCATAATTTATACTTAGCTTTTGCTAACGTCTACAGGTTTCGTTAAACTTAGAATATTCTTAGGAGAGAATCAGGATGATGGGGTTAACAGCAATATGAATATTAGTCAGTCAGAAATGCAAATGCGATAAGGCATGGGACAAATGCATGTAGAATGGCAAGTAAAAGTGCTGGTATTGTAGCATATCTTGGACAGAGAGAACACAAGCGCCAGGGAATAAAAGTTTTCTGCTCTTTTTTATAGAGTCTACCAGCTCCATGCGGGACACTACACTGATGGACACTGATGCTGACGACGAGTAGGGCGATTATAGCAGCATTCTAAAATGTACAGGAGACTTCGTAGCATATCCTCCTTTGCGATTTATTCTGTACAATGCATGTTACTGACCCAAAGTATTGTCGATATAAAACCGATATGGAAACCAAACAAGAAAATATCAAGGTGTAATATGCAAAATAAATCGCTAAGGAAGAGGTACGACGAGGCTTCCTATGAAACTTATAATAATGTTCTCAAGCGCAAGAGCAGCTAGAGACAGAGTGAGTGGCAAACAGTGCAGCCAAATATAATGCAGCGGGGTTGGAAATGGCTTGCCTTTTCACAACGAGGGGTCTCTCGCAGTCTGAATATAATGGTCTAGCGTTATACCATTTCCACTTTAACTTGGCCTATAATTGCCAGCTCTCAGTCTTAATGCTCATTTAAGCAACAGATTGGCGCTAGAGTAGGATGCCCGGCAGGAGAAGTACTGTGGAAAGGAAGTAGAACCGCAACATTACCTTACTGTGTCATAGAGCCCTTTTTTTTTTTTTTTTTTTTTTTTTTACAGGTGAAGAGAGTAAAGAAAAGAAAATTAAATATCAAAAATTCATGCACCAGATTAAAGGTGTCCTCCATTCATAAAATTTTTAAAAACAGTTGGGCTTGAGCTCCTGTAGGTTGAAGTTGGGAGGAAGCTAATTTGGGGAAGCGAGTTACAAGGAGAAGCAGTTCAGGGAATAAAGGAATTCTGATAGGCAGAAGTTCTGCAATATGACAGTGTGACAGTCAAATCGTGAGAGCTACCAGATGCCCGAGTAGCAAGGGGAAAGGCATGGAGAGATGGCACAGTGGATGCAACTTCAGCTGAGCTACACAAAATACGAGTAAGCAGCAAAAGGACGAATTTAAGGTGAAAGAATTATAGTAAAATTAACAGTCATCGTGTTGAAGAGGTTGCGGAGATTGCTTTTAACCTCTTCTCGATGAGAGATCTCTTCCAATCTAGCAGTAGCAAGAATAAAATATATACAAAAGGATTAATGAATGTTATATCTAACCCTGTCAGTTCGGAAGGGAGATTAAATGAGAAACAGAAAGAAAATAGGAAAAAGGACTACCAGGTATACAACGAAACAAGGAGGGATGAATGATCGGTGAAGAAATGTATTTTCGTGCGCTTAGGAGGTTTCCAACCACCTCTTTGTTTTCAGTTCAACTTCTTTATCGCTCGGCACGTTAATAGTATCTCGTTATCACAGGAAACTACTTGCTAACTTCTTTCATCATCATGATAATCATGATTATTGTCATTATCATCAAATTCTTCTCTTTTTCTTTTTCTTTCTTTTCTTCATCTTCTTCAGACCACAATCCTCATGAAGAGTTGTAGGGAGTTGAGCGACGGTTTTTTTATACCCAACAATGGACCCACTCTGTTATATTCGTGCCACCATGTGAAGCTGTTCATATGGCCCTTCAGTATTTTCTTGTGACTCTGATAGAAACCTCCTTCTCACCAGCTTCTCTCTAAACATGACTCGTTAATATTCTCACTTTTATTACTAATGCAAACTACGTCTTTACGAGACAGGTATACAGGGTGGTCCATGTATCAAACATTCACATTCTTGAGTCCTTCTGGAACGGTTCAGTGACCGTTACCAGTGCCTACTACATCCCTTTACCCCTTCTTACTAAATTATACGTGAGTTTTACTCCCAGTGATTGCATAATCTGAATAGTAATTTCACAAAGCTACACAAAATTTCTGCGCTCCTCACACCGGCAGAATGAGCCGTCACAGCAAAACACACCAAAGAAAGGCTTTAATAAAACAAACAGGGAAAAAAAAACTTTCCCCTTACATCACATAGAAGAGAATATGCAGTGTCGATATAAATCGCTAAGGACGGGGTGCCACGCAGTCTCTAAAGCCCACGAAAGAAACTGCGTCAAAGCAAGAGTAAAAGTGAGTTAATAGGAGGATGATTCAGCCACGATGAGAAGGGAAGGGGATAAAAGAGAGAAAATGAAGTGGAGGTAAAACATGAGAGAGAGAGAGAGAGAGAGAGAGAGAGAGAGAGAGAGAGAGAGAGAGAGAGAGAGAGAGAGAAAGAGAGAGAGAGAGACGGGGGGGGGGTGTAGGGGTGTGTTTGGTAACAATGGGTGGGCTAACGAGGGGTATTGAGGGCGTGACTGCTGGTGTCCTGGCCTGATCACCTCACCTCGCCCCTCCCTGCTCCACCTCACCTCACATCCCACACCACCCCGCTTCACCCCGCCACACTTTAACTCACTCCACACATCATCTCACCCCATCCCGCTCCACCCCACCCCACCCCAAATTACCCCATCTCACCTCTTTTTAACCTCACCTTAAGTTATACCACCCTGCCTTACCCCACACATCCCGAAACTCACCTCACATCTTGTACATCGCCCACTTTGTCCCAGTCCACCTCATCTCTTTTCACTCTTTCCTTCTCCGTCTCACCCATTATGACCTCACCTCATTCCACCTCATGTTTCCTCACTCAGCCTTACACACTCTCTCTCTCTCTCTCTCTCTCTCTCTTGATCTTCCCATCCGACTCCACGTTACCCTTTCCACTCCACGACTCTATCACTTCCACTCCGTTATACTATGGTCATTCACCCTGTTCCACCTAACCTCGCACCACCTCTTCATATCACTGTGCCTACTTTCGTCCTTCCCCAGCCCACACGAATTCAGTAACTTCCCTCGCCATAACCTCATTAACCCACGCCGCTCCACCTCAGTAACTAATACCACACCACCTCATCTTTCCAGCTACATCTCTTTCCATTTAGCTCCACCCCAACCCCCTTACCCCATCCCTCTCCACCTCTGCACATCAGGTCTAATCCTTCCCTCTCCGCCTCAGTACCGATCACCATCCCACCCCACCTCCCCACTCCAGCTCTGCTCATTCATTCCCCACCATCCAGTCTCCCTCACCACTCCCCAGTACTCCCCTCCCCTCCCTTCCCATGCTCCACCCTTTTCAACCTCGCCACATCAATTCTCGTCCCATCTCTCCTTGTTACGGCACCAAGACACTTTCACTCTCTCTGTCTCGCTCCTTAATATCCTCTTCACTACGACGGATCTCCCTTAAACTGGCTACAATAATCTGACGGTAGCAAGGATAATGCTTTGACAGATCTCACCATATAAACAAACATCAAGCACCTGTTTCTGATTGTTGCAAAAGTTTTTTGTATCCATGTTTATTGGTAAACAATTCTTGCTACTGTATCAGCAACAGAAAAAATCAACTGTGTGTCCCATTTCAATGCACATTCTTTGATAATCTACTACCTAAGAGAGCTCTTTTTCTTTGCCTGTGGATCCTACTTTGCCCCACCTCTAAGGTGGAAATTAGGGTTAGGGTTGTGTTGATGATGATTCGGTTTACACCCTAATTTGGACAAATAAAATGTGCACATGAATTAGGATGACGGATTTCGTAAAACCTGTTTTTGATAGTCTACGTAATGATTCACTATATTCCTGAGGAAGCTCCAATATCCAGAGGGAAAATGCATTTCAGCGCTTGCAAAAGTGCCCTTCAAGTGTGTATCTGGTTACCCTTGCTTTAATACCCATAACTCAGTAGCCTAGCCAAGGCCACTTAAACCCCAGAGGGAGTAATAGCTTACTGGAACATGAATGAAACTAAAATACAGTTAACCTCATCAAATTTCTCTTTCAATAGTTTCCCTTGAATTTTCCGTTTTCTTTTCTTCCCTGGATCTCTCCTAGGTGTTGTGTTTATTAAATTGCTCCTCTCTGCACGTCTACTTCTTTAATTCGCCTGATCCTCCCCATCATTATTTTTATCTATTCTTCACCATATTTCTCTTCTCCTCCCTCCTTGTACCATCAGTTCTTGGTCTCCTATGCTCCTCCCCACTCATCGTTCCAGCACTAACAAGACTGGATCGATATAACCGGAGACACAACCCCGTAAGGTGACCCACACAGACACAGCATCGTCGTGGGAATATGTGGGACTGATTCTCCTATTTGCAAGTGTTCCTCTCTCCCTTTGTGGTTTGTCCCGTGTGTGTGTGTGTGTGTGTGTGTGTGTGTGTGTGTGTGTGTGTGTGTGTGTGTGTGTGTGTGTGTGTGTGTGTGTGTGTGTGTGTGTGTGTGAGAGAGAGAGAGAGAGAGAGAGAGAGAGAGAGAGAGAGAGAGATTTTCGTGGTTATGCTGCCTGTGAAGAGGCTTAATACAATTTTTGTTCATCTGAATCGCAAGTCAAGGCAATTAAGACGCGCATTCTTGCTTGCCTTCTCTTCCTAGCCTTCTTTTTCTTTAAGAAGTGTTTTATTTAAACCTCCTCATCATTAATACCACGGAATTTACGACTCCTCTCATAACAAGGTGTACTAACACTATTTTCTTTTTTTCTCCAACGCATACCTCAACCCTTCCCTCTCACTCCTGTCCCCTCAGGTCACCTATATCTGCTCCTCCCTGTTACCCTTGTGCGACACAGGTAAACGATCGAACACACTCATTCTGTGTGAACAGTTTCATCGTATTTCACATGTTTTCAGCTACTTCTCCCAGAGTATATGTTTTACACCAGTTCTAGCAAGAATGCGAATGACTGGAGTCGGCTTCTTTAACGCTGACCCAGAAACATTAACATTATCAATAAATTCTGAAAATGCTTGCAAAATAATCAATGTGTCTTATCAGTCGCTCAGCGTTATGCCTTCAGTGAATACCATAAATACATCTTGATAACAAGCGATGCAGTCTGTGAGTGAATTATGTGAACATGCTGAAAGTGTGTTTATAGAGGGCGTAATCCATCCATTTCATCAATCACCACACACTAAGACACGACAATCTCTCTCTCTCTCTCTCTCTCTCTCTCTCTCATACAAATTAATCAATAATTTTCGATATCATACCCAAGCTTATTTATCTTTTGTATTCTAAGCATACATTGCATGCCCCTTATCTCTAAGTTTCTAACATTTTCAGGTTCCTTTAACTCACTTCTTGACTAAGATCGTGTGGCTTTAGCTGAAGAAAATCACGAGAACTTTCCCAACTGACACAGTGGTTCCTATGACACTCAGATGCACTGTGGTAGCCTAAACAGATTACTGAAGAACCTAGCCATAAAGATTTAAGCATTTGTTGTGAGCGCTTTCTCTCATTATTTTTAAGCACTGCACTCTAAGAATCGCATTTAATACAGGTCAGCATTATAGTAACACACTGTAAGCATCACATTCAACATACGTCAGGATCCCTGGTTTACGTTCTCCTGAGTTCAAGCCCGTTCGCTCAGGCAGCCAGCGAGGCGAGGGAAGGGTAGGGTGGAGGAGCGCCAAAAACTGGGGAAGCTCAACAAAGGGTGCAGTGTGAGGGGCGTGGGTGGTGGGGGTGGGGGTGGGGGCGGAGGTGTGGGAACTGTGTCCATATTTATCTAAGATCTTAACCTTCTTATGCCAGGATAACTCAAGCTTCCTACTCTACCTAATGCCAGACGATTTTCTTTACCCTGGGGCGAGTCATGTGGGAGTTATCCGTCTTACGATCCGACAACTAAAGTATTTATTCGAGACAACGCCAGGCAATTTTATTCTGCTGAGAGAGAGTCATATCAGTGTATGTGTTTAACAGATTTCCAGGATATGCATGTCTCCATAGAAGATAACTATATCTGTTTATCTATCTATCTATCTATCTATATATATATATATATATATATATGTGTGTGTGTGTGTGTGTGTGTGTGTGTGTGTTTGTATTTATTTACTTTAACACCTTCAGTTGGATGACGTCTTTTGTGGTTTAGTCACGCTATCTTCGGACGATAGCATTCAGCTTATGAGAAACTCTTCGTACTGGAGGGATAAGACACAAGCATTCTTTAATCCATTAAAAAAAAAAAAAAAGTCTCTTCACCTGGCTGAATATCATTTTGGGGTTGTGGCAAAAATAAACTTAAGACCGGACTGGAGAGGGTAATCTTTGGTAGTAGTATGAATGAAAATAAAAGTAGAGTTAATCAATTTCACGTGGAACTACATCTTGGGAAAATTTGAAATAGTTGATGCTAAGTTAGGGATAAAGGAACCGCGCTCTAGCGGGCGTAACTCCTTCAGCCCAAAGACGTAATTTTTATTTTGTTTGTGCGGATACCAGACGATTCTGCTGAATTTAAAAGAGATCTTTAATGCAGAGATTACTTAAAACTATATATAAACCCTCTTGTCTGAAGGAATCTCTCCCACGATGAATTACACTGTCTGAAGATAACAAGAAGAAACCAGAATACGTCACCTTGTACGAGGTACTCATTATAGTATTGTTTTAGTCCTTTTATCCCCGTATTTACTGTTTTATAATGTTCCCAGGTAGTGAGATATTTTGTATGTGCAGATTCATCTTACCTTGTTTTATTGTACTTATTCCTGCTTGTCGTCAGAAACATCGCTCCCCATTGTTCTGGGATATCTGTTGAATAGTACATAAAGAATCTACAGTATATGACAAATAATACCTAATGTGAATAAATTTGTCTGGCGATGGGATAAAAAAAAAAAAAACTTTAAAAATATGCCACCTTAAAGGAAATCTGTTTGGAGAGTTTATAACCTTTTCAGTTCGTGGAGCCTCTCATAGCATGAAGAAACTCGTCTGGCGAAAGAAAACAAAACATACAAGACGCCTTTGCACTCAGTGTTACTGTACAAGGCTCTCCAGTACCTCTGTGTTTGTGATACTGGCCTTATTCAGTTCGATGACGTCTTATTTATCTTATTATCTTTTCACACGGCTTTATTCAGCTTAGGAAAGACTTTTTGAACAAGCCTAGGAGAGACAGGTGTACTGTAGCTTTGCCTGACCACCCCTTCACTACAGGAAGTCTCCTTGAGATGATAATGCTGCATGAAAATAGTAATGTTGTTACTGTTGTGGCTCCAGGCTCATCAGAAACTCGAACCCGCTGGACTGCAGATTTTAGTTGCCCTTCTGCAGGCTTCCATCATCCTTTCGGTGGATAGTGAAGTAGATGAGAAACGCTTGTATAACTAGGTAGATAAACCATCCACTCGTATCGATGACACCACAGGAAGGTGGTCTTATTCAGCACCGCAATCTATCTGTCTATCTATCTATCTATCTGTCTATTTATCTATCTATCTATCTATCTATCTATCTATCTATATCTATCTATCTATCTATCTATCTATATATATCTATCTATCTATCTATCTATCTATCTATCTATATATATATATATATATATATATATATATATATATATTTATATATATATATATATATTTATATATATCTATATATATATATATATAATATATATATATATATATATATATATATATATATATATATATATATATATATATATATATATATGTTTACATATAAAACACCATCTGACTGGAGTGGTAAATCCTGGCTAAGAGTATGCTGCTCACTCCTGAGCTTATTAAAAACTGTCTGATGGAAACATTATTAAGATTTCTGGCGTCCTGAAAAAGTTACTGATATAAAAGGGGTTTCACTCCTAGGCTGAATGAAACCGTCTAATGTAGGTTAACATAAAACAGTAAATTTTTTTCGCGCCCTAATAAATTTAAACCGATGCCGTATAACTACATTTCATTCCTGCTACATTTAGAAAATTATACCGAACATGGATAGAGAAATCAAATGATGAAAGGGTTATTGGAGACTATCCAACACTGACATATGTCTATCCACAGCCTAAGAAAATAATCTAGACTAACTAAAATGGAATACAGAATATCATATTTGGATTCAGCGATCAACCTTTCAATTTGGTGATGTATTCTTTAGCTATTTTTTACAGTGTCCAGATTTATTTAGAATTTAGAAAGGGTATCAGGACTATAAGGTACTGAATGATTTTATTTAGGATAGGCTATATAATTTCTCTCCCCCATCGAAAAGTCTCTCTAAAGCTGAATAGCATCTTCTTGGAGATTAAAAAGAATATACTAATGAATATGTCATCAGCGTCATGGGATACGTAGGTTACTACTCTTTCCTAAAAGTTAGTAAAAAAATAGTGATGACAAAAACAGAAATAAAATAAGCCACTGCGAGGCAAGAAGGCAATATTGATTAAAAAACATTACATTTCACTCCAGTTCAGTAAACATTAATCAATTTGTTCCTCTGGTTTTGTTGTGCCGCGATATCGAACGTAATTTCCTCGAGTGCAAGAAAATTAACACATTCAGGAAACAGATCTTGCGTGATAGCACCACTTCCGTCACAAATAAATTCGTTTTCATGAAGCTCAAAATATACAACCAAAAAGGATTTATGACTTTTTAAATTCATATTCAGACCAAGCTTACATTAGACGAGTTACGGAAAATGCATGTTCTCATACTGATAGGCAGGACGTGGTAAAATAACTGATAGGTTTTCAGGTATCAAATCAGTCTAATTACAATATACAATTTTATATTGTAATCTTGATCACTTTATTTGTTTGTTAAGTCTTCTGTGGAAACCATGTGAATTTTCTAATGGATAAAAAACAGGACGTAGAAAAAAAAAAAAGATTACTTGCTTCAGTAACCAAGATAGAATCAGTTATCGTATACGAATTCAGATCTGTAAGTTATTGCCAATTCATATGGGAATGTTGTGCTTTGGTGTTGATATCAGTGTCCTCATAATCATAAAAAAATGTGTGTGTGTGTGTGTGTGTGTGTGTGTGTGTGTGTGTGTGTGTGTGTTAGAAACTGATATTTTCGTACTCTGAATGTAATAGTCAAAGTAATATAGTAATAGATAATTCCACTTTCTCATCGATGCATTCTCACGTTCTCCTACCATGCAAACTACCTGATGATACAAATGCAGTGTGAAAAGATATCTGCAGTGAAAGATAATACACAAGTCCATTCCTCTCGTAGATACACTGTCACGTTCTGCCAGCATCTAAGTTGTTCCCCATTGGTAAAGGAAGGTTTAAATAATGATCTAGTATTAAGATGTACAAAAATAACAAAGAAGTTCACTTTCTCGTAGACACTCTCGCGTTCTCCCATCATCAAGGTTGTCTAGTGATCCATTACTTAAATAAACAAATCAATAAATAAATAGTAACACCAACAATAATAATATGAAAATACACCCCCTCACATCGATACACTCTCGCGTCTTTTTTCAACACCCTAGCAATGTCTAGTAATCCAAGAGTAGAATGTATGAAAGAAAAAGAAAAATCCATCATATCGATACATTCTGACGTTCTCCAACCATCCAAAACAGGGCTCTAAACGAGTACTTAAAATTATAATCCACAAATCTATTTTATAATCCACAAGTCCACTTCTCGTCGATACACTCCCACGTCCTCCAAACACCCGAGGATTGTCTAGCAGTGGCCGGTGAAGACGTGTGTGCTGGGCGAATGATTAATGACTGTTTGAGAGGAGGTAATAATGGGGCAATCTCGTTAGTGCTGCCTGTCCACCCACTCGCCCCAATTATGAAGAGAAGGACGGGGCTGGGGAGCTGAGGGTGGGTGGGGGAGGAGACAGAGGTAATGGGGGAAAGAAGAAGGGAGAGACTGGGTTAGGAGATAGGAAACGGGGGGAGGGTACCTTGTTCTTGTGGCAGTGAAAGTGGTGGTGATGACAGGTGGTTAGCGAATGGGGGAATGATGGGGAGGAGGTGACGGGTGATATGTGATATGGTGAGGTTGGTGTGTAGTGTGGTAGAGAAAGTGTGTAGTGTGTTAGGGAAGATGTGTGGTGTGCTAGGGAAGGTGTGTTGTGTTAGAGAAGGTGTGTGGTGTGGTAGAAAAGGTGTACTGTGTTAGGGAAGGTGTGTGGTGTGCTAGGGAAGGTGTGTGGTGTTAGAGAAGGTGTGTGGTGTGGTAGAGAAGGTGTAGTGTGTTAGGGAAAGTGTGTGCTGTACAGTAGTATGGATAATGATAGCTGTGGTAGGGTGACAGAAGTTCACAAGGAAGAAGCTGAGATGTCTTTAACCCTCCCATTATCAGTTGGTTATATAACTGTCCTGCCTATCCTTGCTATCTACCTTGATTTCCACTCTGTTTTTTTTGTTTTTTGTTTTTTTTGTTAACCCATCCATACACGGTTGCACCTACATTCCTTTCTACCCGTCTTCGCCCAGTGTCTTCTATTACTCTTTTATACCAACTTCTCATTCTTCCCTCCCAGTTTCCTTCCTCGGCCTCTCCCACGTGTTCAGCTACCACTAGGCTCCCTGCTTGCTGGGGTGGAAAACCTTAGTGGCGATGGTTTCGCTTCCAAATATAATTAATGAACCTCTCTTCCTCCTAAAGCCAGTCATCCATTACCCGTATTCCCCCCTCAGTGTCCTTCCTCTACCTGTCCTACTTTTCTACCGCCTACCAGTTTACCTATGTACTGGAATGGAACACCTTAGACATCATATGATGGTTTACTTACACGATATCATTCATGATGCTCTCCTCCTCCTCAGGCAGGTCATTACTTGTTCATTTTCCTTCCTTGTTTCGTACTGGAGGGTTTGTTGCGGTTTGTATTTTTTTTTCTCAGATTTCCCCTCATCACGATCACGAACCCACGATTCACTTCCAGCTGAATGAAATTGTCTGTTATCATCCTAGGCAAAATGTCAGAGTTGACGCTATCATCAGAGGATTGGTGAGGACTATACTAAAGCTATCGGGCCCTCCTACTGAGTAAGATTATCCAGGTTGGTCAAAATATAATAGTAAATGGATCTGAAGTTCGTGTAAGCTAGGAACAGGGCAATGAAATGGTGGGGGACAGGGCGACATGGAGGGAATTTGTTTGTGGCCACCCCTAACGCGGTCAAGGCGTCTGGCAATAGGTAGATAGATAGATAGATGGATAGGATTTGAGGTGACCATGAGAGGGTTATCTACCTCTATCCTATCTGTTATTCCCGCACTCTCATGCAGTCTGCTTCCTCCCTCCCAACTCCTCCCTTCCTCTTTCCTCTCAGTTATCCCCTCTCCTTTCTTCCTGTCTCTCTTCTCTTTCTGTGTTTATTGTTTCCTTTTCCCTCTCTTCTCTCTGCCTCTCTCTTCCTATTCTCTCCCTCTCCTCTATCTCTCTGCTCCTTCTCTCTTCTCCCTCCCCCCTCTCATCCATCTCTCTTCCCCGTTTCTCCCTCTGCACCTCTCCTCTATTCGTCCTTTCTTTTCCTTTCCTCTTCTCTCTGTCCCCTCGTTTCCTCTGCTCTCTTTTTTTCCCTCGCCTCCTCCCGTCTAACTTTCCTTTATTACTCCTCTATTATGGCAACTCTCCACTATTTTGCTAAGTACCGAAATTTCTTTTAATAATGGGTAAAGTAGTGGTTCATTGTGCTATTATTTGTGATATATTTCCTTGTTATGGAGCCTGTGCAATTTTTTTTTTCTGACCTAAATAATTCTCTCTCTCTCTCTCTCTCTCTCTCTCTCTCTCTCTCTCTCTCTCTCTCTCTCTCTCTCTCTCTCTCTCTCTCGGTATTCTCCTTGCGGCTTAAATTATCAGACTCTCTTTATTTCCTCCTTTCGTGTTATCGCCCCTATTCTTCGCGGTCACTGGCCCAGAAGACGTCATCACAGAGGGGAAGAAGAGAGAGATGGGGTGATGATGGTGGTGAAGGGGAGGAGAAAGAGGTGATGGGGAGAAATGAAAGAAAAGGCGGAACAGGGAAGAGAAGACATACGTGGAAGAGGGCTGATGGTATGACGAAAAGAATAAAAATTGAGGATGGACAAAGAATGGGAAGAAGAGGGAGACAGAGAGATAATGGTGAAGAGAGAGGTGAATGGGAGAAACTTAAGAACAGGGGGGGAAATTAAACAAGATGATAGAGGAAGAAAACTGAGGAGAGGGAAAGACGAAAATGAAAGGGGAAAAAATGAGAGGAGGGGGTGAATGCTACGAGGAAAGGGTGAAGAGAAGAAATGAATAAATTACGAAACAGAGGAGAAACAAAGGAAAGACAGTGAAAAAAATCTATGGAATGTGAATAGAGGGAGTACTTGGCTGATGATGATGGTGAAGGAGAGGAGAACAAAGGGAGAAGAAAATAAGAGATAAGGGTAACGTAGAATACAATAGGATAAGTAAGCAACAAGTGAGAAAAAAAAATGGAAAGAAGACGGTGATGGAGTGATGATGATGAAGGTGAGGAGAAAGAGGTGACGGGAGGGAGAGAGAAGAAAATGGAATGAGAGAGGAGGGGAAGATGCTGATGAAGAAGGCTGATGACGGGATTCTGGAGAGAAACGAAATAACTGAGTGAAAATGAAGGTGACGAGGAGATGATGCGATGACAGTCATAAAAAGAAGTAGGAGGAGGTGATGACGGGAAACGGAGAAATGGGGAAAAAGGAGAAGGGAAGACATATGTTGAAAAAGCCTGGAGAAAGTATGAGGACAGGAGGAGGGAGAGGATGTGACGCTGATGACGGTGAAGAGGAGGAGAAAGAAGCGAAAATGGAGATGGGGAAAAAGGGAAAAAAGGAGAGTAGGAAAAGCAGTGACAGGAGGCAAGGAAAGAGAATGAAAGAAAGTGTGAGAGTTATGAAGATAGAGAGTAAGTAATGATGGCGGTATAGTAAAATTTTCTGGTAGCATAACTGCGAAATAAATGAATCGTACTTCCATTAAGAGAGTTAAATCCATGAAGATTTTTAGCCCTTCAGCCCTACAAAAGGATTTACATTTCGGAGTTACTGTTGTTGCTGACGTTATCCACAATCCACCTTTCGGGAAATAGGGAAGGAGTTGCTGGACGTTTGTGTAACTGAAGCTATCCATGCCACCGCGAGAAGCTGTCCCCCTCCAGCATCCCCAGTGGGAGTATAGTAGTTTGGGATTAGCCTGAAATAGATTGTTAAGTCGTTCCCTGTAGTTAAAGGGTTAATATTTGCTGACGGATCACCAGAAGGGTTAAGGAAAAAAAAAAAGTGAAGTGAGAATAAGTGTAAATACAAGCAGAAACTAAATATTTCGTGTTAAAAAAAAGATAAAAAAAAATGTTCGAGGAAGGACTACAGAAAAAATATAGAAGGATCATAAAAAGAAACTTAGTGGAAGGAGATTGGGATAATGGAAGACATGGAAGCTGAGAAGTGTCTATAAAAACCTGAACCATGTGGACATCTAACACAACGAGGAAAAACAATGAATAAAAAGAAAAATAAAACAGCAGGGAAAGTAGGAAAGGACGACAAGAAGGAGGATGTGTAGTGGGACGCTTTTCATTATTATCATTATTTCTTTTTTTGCAAGAGAATGGCTACTGAGTTTTGGAGAGAGAGAGAGAGAGAGAGAGAGAGAGAGAGATTCCAAACCCTCCCATTCCCCATCTGTCTGTCTTTCTCTTCTCTGTGTGTGTGTCTGTCTGTCCTTCTGTCTGTCTGTCTGTCTGTCTGTCTGTCTGTCTGTCTCTGTCTCTGTCTGTCTGTCTGTCTCTCTCTCTCTCTCTCTCTCTCTCCGCTTATCGTCCTATCTCTCCCTGTGTTGGCTAGTGCTTCTCTGTGTCAGGACTTTCACCCAGCATTTGCAAACAGCTTTTACTAGCCAACAGGATTCTTGATATTTATAGTTGGGAAGTAGCGGGATGTATGTGTGTGTGTGTGTGTGTGTGTGTGTGTGTGTGTGTGTGTGTGTGTGTGTGTGTGTGTGTGTGTGTGTGTGTGTGTGTGTGTGTGTGTGTGTGTGTGTGTGTGTGTGTGTGTGTGTGTGTGTGTGTGTGTAGGTAGGTGGGTGGGGGAAGCCTCTCTCTTTCCCCTCGTACAGAGATTCATATAAAAGGAATAATGAAAGGATAGATAGTAAGGTAGATGAAATAACAGATAGGTAAAATATATAGATATACAGATAGGGATGGAGCTATAGATAGATAGATGGATAGACAGATAAAGACGGAGCTATAGATAGATAGATGGCTAGAGAGATAGGCAGGGAGATGTATAGATAAACACAGAGAGACAGACAGACAGATAAATAGACAGACAGCTAGACAAATATATACTGTAGATAGATGTAGATTAGTACAGACAGAAAACTAGACAGGGTGATGGGTACAGATTGACAGATAAGAAGACTGATCGGTATACAGATAGACAGATACAAAGATAGATTAGTATACAGGTAGCTAGAAAGACTGACAGATAATAGAAATGATTAAACAGAACGGGGAAAGGTATCGTTTGATAGATGAATTGCCAGGTAAACACAGAGACTAAAGTAGATGAAATAAATAGACTGACATACACAAAGCAGCAGATGTAAAAACAAGAAGATAAAACATTAAAATATATATGTTGGACGATAGACCGGCATTTATATTATCTTTATTTTTCTCAACGCAGTTCACTTGACATAGATAAAAGTACCGTATTTTCCCACGCATGAAAAACACGTACGAAAAAAAATATATATATCCACCGACTACTTAACTTAATCTAAATCAGCGTGGCGCGGGAGTTAATTGAGGATGACGTATTAGGGGTGGAAAGCCCATTATAAACGCCACCAAACTGGCCCATTGATCATCGCGTGCGGACAGTTACCCCTCGCACTTGCCACCACGCTACCCCATTATCCCAGGGGCCTTGTGGTCTGGTGGTTAGGGCGACCCAGTACGAGTGATGGACGTCCACAGGTTCGATCCCCAAGAAGTGACTGAAGACTTTTTTTTATCATGCACTGCCACCAAGGGAAGTAGCCGGTCACCCACCCTTACATGTACCCTACTGCACTTCGGTAGCCTTGCCTCGTTTCCACACTCTCATGGGGCTTGGGATTGCGTTAACTCTCTCATGACGGGAACAGCTCCACTACTATATGCCAGATATGGCTGACAATTTTATAGTCACAGGAACTTGGAATACGGTAACCATTAACTCTGTCACGATCAGGATAATTCTGGTGCAGGATTCTATTGCAGCTAACACCAGGCGATTTTACTCACCTGAGAGGGACACAAAGGATCCTGAGAGAGTTAATTCCTTCAGTCCAATGTTGTATTTTAGCTTTTCGTCAATTAACCAAGAGATGATTCTATTCAGCCTTAGGCGAGATACATCTGACTTATCCAGTTCGAAATGTCTCCCTTAAGTTCAATGATAAAGTTCGGGAGACAGCAATATAAATTGCAAAATACATCATCACTGGGGCACAGCAGTAAATTCTCTCACTCCGATGATGCATTACTTATTGCCTTATTTTCTTTGTCAACTTCGAACGATTTATTTCACCTTAGGACAGTCGTTTGTAAATATAATTGTTAGATACAGCTTTCATTAACTCCTTCACGACTAGAGATCCGTCCTAACTAGAGTATAATCGTATAAATAAAGCAAGACTATACAAAATAAGTCAGCGAAATGAAGTGATGAAGGGGAATGGGAGTACTGGGTAGGGGGTTTGGTATGGGTAATGGTGTGGGAGAGGAGATAAGGGGTGGGTGTTGTGAGTAGCGGGGTTGGGGTGGTATTAGGGGAAGCACCAGGCCGAACTAATTTGGTTGTGATCGCTGACATACGCTGCTCTCGTGTCTCTCTTCCCTCCCCCTATTGCCTCTCTCTTCCCCCTCTCTTCCTCCTCCCTTCTCGTCCCCTTCCTCTCCCCCCCCTCTCTCTCTCTCACTTTTTTATGTCTTCTCTCCCTTCTCCCTCTCTCCCTCTCGTTTCCTCCATTTTTCCCTCCGCTCCCTCCTCCCTTTCCCTAATATCCCACGGTATACCCACACCCTTTCCTACCCTTACCATATTCTCCCCGTCATATGATTTCCCTGCTCTTTCGTTGTGCCATACTCCCTCGCCTCCCCTTTCTCCCCCTTCCTCTTCTCTGTCTCCCTCTCCTTTCCTGTCTCCTCTATTTCCTCCTCCATTATTTCTCATTCTTCTCTCTCTCTCTCCTTCTCCCTTCTCTATTTCTCGTACCTTTCTTCCCCCCTTCTCATTACCACATCTTTTCCTATTCGTTCTTATTCTCACCTCCACTCTCCCGTGGTCAGGCTTTCCCTTCCATCGCTTCACTTTCATCTCTCTCTTTACCCCTCATATGCCCCTATCCTTTCCTTGTTTTCTTTCGCTTATCTCCCCATCCCCCCACCCCTCTTTATCGCAACCTCTCACTGTAACCCCACCATCTATTTTCTTCATCTCGCAGCTCTCGTCGTCTCACACCCATTTGTCTCCTGTCTCCCTCCCGCTCCTCCACCTATATCCCTCCTACCTCATTCCCACCATCATTTACTCCATCATTCCTCTTCTCTCTTGCTAAACTCTCACAATATAGTCTTACCCTATTAAACGCTCTCTTGTCTCACACTCCCTCTCCTTCCGTTCCTCCTACCTCCTTCCCTCCCTCCAGTCTCTCCCCCCTCCCTCCTCTCTCCCTCCTGTCTCCCTCTTCTTTCCCTCCACTCCCTCCAGCCTCCCTCTCTCTCCTACCTCCCTTGCCTCTCCCCCCCCTCCTTCTCGATCAAGTGAGCCGGTGAGAGGAGATTGATAATTGATATTCATGGGAAGCCCCGATGACACCGCGGACACGAGACTGAGGTGTCGCTGCGGTCTCTCTCTCTCTCTCTCTCTCTCTCTCTCTCTCATGTTTGCCTATGCCTCTCACGTCGTTGCAGAGGCGGGTGCCGCATTGTTAATTCCTTCGGCCCGAGGACATCATTATGGAATTTATTTTGTTGCCTAAAGATTTTTTATTACTACTATTTTTGTTCACGAAAAGAACATTCTTGCTTAATCTTATGGCTAAAAACTGTCTCCAATGACATCATCATCATCATCATCATTATCATCATCATCATCATCATCAGTTTGAATCAGTCCACTGCAGGGCCACAGCCTCCCATATCTTCTTCCACTCTGATTTTTGGATGTGAGCCTGTTCCATCCAGTCCCATCTAATCTCCATAGCCCTTTCAGGACGTCATAAATTTTTACTGTTCTGTTTTTGCTACCACCTAACGATTTTGCACACGCTGGACGTCACTTCTCACCTAGAGGTTAAGAAGGGAATTGGATAGATGAATTAGGGATGAAGAGGCTTATGATAGTTTCCCTCCCACCCACTTCTTTTCTTCGCAGACGACGGAATATCTCTCCATTGCAGGTGTTCTATTACATACTTGATTGGATGAAGCTTCTTAGTGATGATTTACCTCGCTGAGTACTTACTACAACATTTCTGCTCATTTTTCTCAGGCTTCCTAATCCTGCACATCATCACACTCTCACACTTAATATCTCGCCTACTGTATCAACTCATTTAACACTCCCTCACACCTACTCCGGTTTTCTTCTTTTTCCCCCCCTCTCTCTCCAACTTCACATTTTTCCTGGTCAGTTAACAATTTTGGTCATTACAGTTACACCTTCTTCTGCTTGGTATACTGCTTATTGTTTTTTGTTTTTTTCATCTTAATATTTTACTTGGTTAATTTCTATTTTCAACCCTCTCTGTTCTCACTTCATTTTCTGTGCCTGCTTTTATCCCATTTCGTCCTTATGTTCTCAGTAGTTTCTGTCATCTTTTTATAAACACTTTTTTAAAGAGAATTTGTCTGTTGTCCGGAAGGTAGTGAGTTCGATCCCACATAAGAAGGAGAACGCTTTGACTCGATCGTTCAAACAGATTTTACTGATCGTCAGCAGGACCACCGACATGCCATACAAACACCCTTCCTATAACCAGTATATTAGTCCAGTATAATGCAGCGTATTCAGCGTGTAGGCCTATTCGGTATGGACGGTGAGTAGGAGTGCCGAAGTGGTGACTCGTTACGTGTGTGGCATGTAGGAGTGCTAAGCTTCAGGGAACAGGCTGTCAGGCCTGTGCCAAGATTCGGAAAAATAAAACTCTCCTCCCGTTACAGGATTTTCTTCTTGTGTCCAGAAGAACTTTATAATCAGAATGTTTCTCTTCTCCGGTTTCATGCTGTGTGCTTTTCCTAATCCTTTACTTCTCCAATTCCTTTTTATAATTTTTATTTTATTACTCTCCCTACTTCCTCATGCCAGCTCCCTTACCGAAATGATGTCTGTTTGCACTATCTGTCCTCTCTCTCTCTCTCTCTCTCTCTCTCTCTCCCTCTCTCTCTCTGATATAATACATTTATATTTTTACGTACAGTATACATCTGTATATGTGTATATCTGTCTATCTATCTATCTATCTATGTGTGTGTGTATATCTATCTATCTATCTATCTATCTATCTATATATATATATATATATATATATATATATATATATATATATATATATATATATATAATTGCTAAATCACCCTCCCCCAACTTTTAATCTTTTGTATCCTCCTTACTCCCCATCTCCTTATCCCAGAATTTCCCTCCTTTTATACTTACATTACCCTCACATTCTCCTTCATTTCCAGTTACTCCCTCTCTTCAGTCTACCCCCCTTTTCCCCTTCTTTCTCGATTATTCTTTATTCTTATATTGTAGTTCATGTTTTGTTTTCTTAATTTTCACTTTACTGTCTGTTTATCTTCAAGTTTATTTCCTCTTCAGTCTGCATAGCACTCACATTCTCCCTTTCTTCTCATCAGTTCTGGCCTACCGTTTTTCTCTTCTCCTTTACATTTTTCCTCCCTCCTTTCCTTATCCCGAAGTTCCACTTCTCTTTCAACTCAGCCAGATTCACATTCTCCCCGATTACCATCGCCTCTGTCTCTCTCTGACCTCATTCTATTCCTCTTCACCACTTGTAAATCACTCTCCCTAGCACTGTGCACCATCCCTCTGTCCCTTCCTCTCCCTCTAAGTCTTCCTTCCTTCTCTCCTTTCTCCTCCCCCTCTAAGCTTCCCTCTGTTCCCCCTCCCCCATTCCCTCCCACCCCCCTCCCTGCCTGGCTGCATTGTCCGGGCAACACGATACTCAGTGATAAAGTGCAGTTGAATGTACAGGACGCCGGGTTTAATGCAGCATAATGGTGTTTGATTCTATCATCTTGATTTCTTGCAGGTTCTGAAGTCAGACTTACAACCCTCATGCCCAATCAGGTCAAAGGAAAATGCCATCGACGAAATGGACGACTTCTGTTTGTTGTGATCTGTATGATACACCGAGGCTTTGTCATAATACACGTCACTACTGTATATTGTACTATCACTGTTTACAGTTTTATATATTTACTTTCTAAAATACGTCCAAAAATACATAGAAGTTCTTATGGCTCATATAATGTAAAAAATGTACTGATTCAGATCAACGTAACGATGGTATGTATTCTGCATCACGGTATAGAAAATGCGGCTGGTATCACATATTTTGTAAGAATTATACCCTCCTACTGAAACTGTATTTATTGTACGTGAGCATTATCCTTCCCTATCAACAGTCAAGACAAGGGACTTTTTTTCTTCGGGATCTGTGAAAAACAGGCTTGGCAGCGTTAGCCATTTTAATCCACTCTCCCAGAACCACATAGCCTATAAAAACCCAAGTAAATCACAAGAAAATTGAAAAATTTGACGCTAAGAAAATATGTGATTTCAAACGACCTCCATGAAATATATATATGAAGTGAACAACATAAACACTAATCCTCTTTCCCACATATTCCTCACTCCTCAACCCTCTTAATTTTTATTTTCCTGTCTTCAGGGGATTATTAAGGCTTAAAATTCTGGAAATTGATGGGTTATATTTAGCATTCATTAATTCTGTCAGTGCTATGGGGTTCTCTAAAGCTGCATAAAATCGTCAATTGGTCTTTGTACACAGTTGCCAAATCCGTTGCCCTGTCTTTAGTTTGCATATACCTGTGAATAAACTGAGCCAACTATACGATCAGAGACAAAGTATAAAATTTCACCTCCTCTATTTCTCACTTCCCACTGCTGGCTAATATTCCTAAGCTCAGAGAAATTTGGCAAGCTTCTCTGCCCATAGTTGATATGCTTTGATATTTTACGTCAGGGAGGAAAACGAAGGATATGTCCTACAGTAAGTGTGAAGTAGGCGTAGTTGAATAGTAGGCAGTCTTATGCCCATGATTCTACTGTCCACTTTAATTCTGCCTAAGCTTGCCATCTCTTCATCTAAAATGTTGGGTTATAATAAGAGATTAACACCGGAATACAAAGCTAGTCATGAGGAAATGCTATGGAATGAGGACAGAGCCGTTGCACTGTCTTATTCTGCCAATGAGCTACATAAAATAAGGTGCAAGATTAGCATGACCTCAACCAAATAAAAATGAAGGAACTTTGATACTTGCTACTTCTCTCTCCCATCTCTAATCTGCGCAGAACCATAACATTACTTCTCTCTCCCCATCCTCAGTCTGCGCAGCGGCGGGCGGGCACCAGCTGCGCCAATTGCAAGACAACAACAACGACCCTGTGGCGGCGCAACCAGAACGGCGAGCCCGTGTGCAACGCATGTGGCCTGTACTACAAACTGCATAACGTGAGTACGGCAGTTGTGTGTAAGGAGGAGCGGTGTTTTATCCTTGTTTATGTAATTATCAATGTGCCTTTACATGTCTACCTATCTATATATCTATCCATCTATCTTCTGTATGTCTGTCTATCTGTCTGTTTATCAGTCAGTCAATCAGTCTATTTGTCTATCTATATACTTATCTGTTTATTAATCTATCTGTCTATCTATCTATACTACAAACTGCATAACATGGGTACCACAGCTAAACGTAAGGAGTGGCAGTGTTTATTCCCCTGTTTATATTATTATCAGCGTGCCCTGTCGGTCTGGCATTGTGTCTGTCTATCTGTCCATCTATCAGTCTTTCTTCCTACCTAATGTCTGCCTGTCTGTCTGTAACCCCCTCGGCCCCTACTATTCATACAAACTACACAACATAATTTCATGCCAGAGCACAGCATGCCTAAGGAGTGACAGTGCTCAAGGTGTGTGTTATCTTTCCAAATGCCTCTGAACATGATTACAGATGTATTTACCTGTGAGTGTTTCCCTATCTACCTGTCATGCCAATCTTTCTATTTATAATACAAACTGCACAGCGCGAGTACTTGAGCAACGGTTGAGTGTGGACTGATCCTGTTTTAGCTGTGTTATCGTTTATCTGTCTTTATATATGACTGTCAACTTGCTTTTCTAGTTATCTATCTCTCTGTCCATTTGTTAACATATGTATCTATTTATTTGTCTGTGTATCTGCACCTCTACTACAAACTGCACAACGTGAGTACCAAAGCAGTGAATATGAAGCCAGGTTATACAGTATAGTTTTCCATTTTCTATAACATGTCTGTCTGTTTATCTATGAACGCAGTTTTTGAATCATATGCAACAGCTGGTAGGCGAATGATATACTCCAGTGAGAAATTTACCTTTCTCTTCATTTCTATGAAAGACTTTTCTATGCACACTCGTTCCACTTCTGCTGTTTCAGGGATGGTAACAAATTCATTACACACCACTGAATGGATGGGGAAATTTTAAGCACATTCTTAGCTGAGCATTGCAGGAAAAGAAATGCAGAATGACAGAGACGAGAACTGGGAATATAACAAAAGATTGGGAGACTTAAGGAGCAGGAAAAAAAAATGTTAACAGTCAACAGAAACTCTAGATTTAGTGAGAATAAGGTACAAAAGACGTCTTAGGGCTAAAGGGATAACAGCATAAGCAAAAGACTGGCTAAGTAGAGTAATTAACCGGAAAATAAGGAACAGAAGATGAATATGAACCAAAGGGGGGCATGCGAAAACGAAAGAAGTACGAGAGAGAGAGAGAGAGAGAGGGAGAGAGAGAGAGAGAGAGAGAGAGAGAGAGAGGAGGGAGGGAAGGGGCAGAGATAGGGAAGGGTTAAACATGAGATGTCTGCGTACAGTATATGATAGAATATTAATCATGAGATGGGCATGAATATAAAACAAAAGGGAAATTGAAAGGGAAAGAGAGACGAGACAGACAGAAAGAGGGTAGAGAGGGAAAGGCAGAGGGCAGTGGGTCAGAGGGGAGTGGAAGGGGGTGAGGGGAGGCGCCAGAAACCGGAGGAGGGGAAGAGGAGGTGTTCTGATAATCTGCCTGACCCTCCTCGTATCAGCGGCATACACGTGGCTCTCCCTGATAACCAGATAACGGGAGGAAGTGTCGGGGAAGACGGGACGATAAGAGAGTGAGGAAAATAGGGAACGGGAAGTGGGATTAGGGGAGGTGAGCCGGAGAGAGGGTGAGAGGGGATTTCATATTGATTTCAGCACTGTTTTTTCTCTGCAGCTTTTGTGTCTGTTCTGAGAAGTACTGAAATCTATCTAAAAGAAATGCCTTAAGTATGTGGACGCTGAAATTCTTAAAAATGAAGAGGAATATAATGATGTTATATCA
>NC_137023.1:50255431-50285431 GCF_032717465.1 Coenobita brevimanus | reverse complement strand
AGATTCCCCACTTCACACGGAGGAAATCATGTTTACTTCATCTTTTTTATATCTCCAGATTCATTTATTCTGCTCAGTAGAGATCGTTTTTAACCTCTGGTGTTAGACGTACCTTTCAATAGCCTCTTCACTACGAGAGGTCTCCCCTAAACTGTATCATATCGTCTGTTCGGTAGCCAAGATAGAATTTTTAAATATGTCTTTGGGATGAAGGAGTTAATGTATCTGGGTTCTAGAATGGACCAAGAAGGAACTACAAGACCCCGAGTTAGTAAGGTTTCTTCCCTCATTGCAACGCTCTAGAATATCACCCTTATTACCTGACAATCCCTCACTCCCTGTGGCTCGCTGAAGAGAGAGGAAGAAGCAAGGGTGATGATAAGTGATAAGAGGATAAGGAAGGGGGCAAGATGTGATAAAAAGACTGGCAGCGAGGATGTAGCATAGTTTTAAGGCGTTTGGTGTTAGAAGAAACTGCTGGGAGGTGCGGGGCGGAGGGGCAGGTGGTGGTGTAGGGAGGGTAATAAGGAAGTTAATGGATCATGGCCAAATATTATAGCACGAACGATGCGACAAACGTAAAGTAAACGACACATTCTTAGATTATGAAGTCACATACATTACCCTCGACTAGAGCCAAGTGTACCCACTTTGTACAGAAAAAGATGAAACATAAATTAAGAGCTATACAGAGGGAGAACGCATGTCGCTGGTGGAAATCAGATATGAAAAGAACAAAATCTTTCTTAATGGTGATTCGTATCGTGAATTTACTACCATGTATTCAGCAACCGACTGATGAACTAGTGTTACCATTATCGTTAACAAGGTCAAAAGTAACTCGTGCATCTGTGCTTGCCATAATTAATCACTGGACATCCAGCTACACTAATGTCGTCACTTCAGTAGAAAGAAGTGAAATGAAGCACAATCACCTGGGGAGCTGATGGCCTTTTTCTTGGTATGTCCAGCTCTGAAACATGGCAACCGATTTCTGAATTCTGCGCCGGCCAGATTGTTAGGCACCGACGTTTTCCCCCTTGTTCATATTCACCGAGCAGTACTTTCAAGAGAAAGGCTGAAACTTTGCAAAAACTCATCGCTTGCTTTAATGGCCTTGGTGAAACTAATAAGCGTAACACTAAGACTTCTTTTTCTCCTCCAGTAATCATGCTTTAAAAGGCTGGGTTGCATCTATTGGTCACAAAGGCATTGGACTCAAGATCCAGATTTGCAGTGTTCTGAGGTAGAGTGCAAATCCAGCTATGGCAGACAGTAAAGTGCGGTGGTGGTAGTATGTCCTTTCATATGCTTGTGCATTTTAGCACCCTGAGGATTGCTACCGATGACACATACTCTGACACATACGAAAATGGGCCTTACTTTGACTTTACAGGCAATGTTTTCACTAAAAAGACCTCCTCTTGATTCGCACTTGGCCAGCATGAAAAATGATAAAGTCTTGCTATCACTGTCCCACAGAGGTGAAGGCTCGGTCCTGCGGCGAACTTCGTATGAGCCGATGCAGATACAGATTCAGACTTCTGGCAGTATTGTTATCTCATATCTACTGCACACGGTACAAGTCAATACAGCTGGAAAAATTAAAGGACATGGTATTTTTCCTGACTTTATCACATACATGGATAGCCTATGATATCAACTAAAACCTTCGTCGATTCCATTTAGTTCTTTAAATGCTGTGCCACAAAAAGATTGATAAGAATCTCTCAACTTGTATTTTCACCAGATATGTGAGTTCGGTTTGGACGAAGTGCCTAGGAAAGTAGAGACATTATATATATATATATATATATATATATATATATATATATATATATATATATATGTGTGTGTGTGTGTGTGTGTGTGTGTGTGTGTGTGTGTGTGTGTGAGAGAGAGAGAGAGAGAGAGAGAGAGAGAGAGAGAAATGGGCAGATAACATGGAAGCAGCTCCACAAAAATAACCAGAGAAAAGAGAGTGTGGTAACAGAACTTTACGGATCAGACTATAATGATACACAAAGAGACAGAAGAGATTTGTTAGAACACCAAAGCTAGAAGAGGAAGGTATTACTGGGCTCTGAGAAGGGCATAATCATCTGTGCCAGGGGTGCTGACCAGCAGAAGGAATAGTCTGCCTGAAGAATTATCAGCAGGGGAACGAGAATAACTGTGGTGATGGGAGGGACTGTGAGGAATTTGTTATCAGTGGAAAAAGTATAACAAAAAAGATATGTAGCAGTGAAAATCGGGAAGGATGTGAGGAATCTCATTTATAGGAAGTATTGATGACCTGAAGGATCTTCAGGAAAACTGTTGTGAATACATTCATTTATTCCGATACGTTATGGGAAAGACTGTAAATAATCTTGTCATGAACTGTTGGATGTGCCACATGTTATAAGTACTAGTCTTGATCTGGAGGATTGTTAAGAATATTGTCTCGAACAGAACGATATATCAAAAGCTGCAAGGAGCGAGGAAATGCGCAGAGCAAGGAAGATAAGCAGGATTGTGACATAACTTGTGAGGAGAAGTACAGACTATTTCAGTCAGGCTGGGGCACCAAAAAGACGGTAACCCACCCTCTCACACTCTCACCCCTCATCTTTTTGTCGGGGCCCACTTCCTCTGCCTCCCCTCCTTTCTCATCAACACCTTCCCGTTTCATTGCAGGGTGTCGCTCTGTGTGTATGTGTTTCTTGTTATTCCCTTCTTGCAGCAAGATATTCAAGATACTGTAATAAGACTTTCTGCTTCATTTACTTCTCAGCTTGTCTACTTAATAATCCAAACCTTTTCATAACCAAGGGAAATAATAATCCCTTTTTTTTTTTTTTTACCACCACTTGATTTCCTTTAGCTTAAATATGTCAAACCATCAACTAAAACTGCTTCAAAGCACGGTGAAGCAAGACAGTTTATTCAACTTAGAACAGGTGGTGATTTTTTATCTAATTATTCCAACAACCAAAGTAATGAAGACGATAATTATAGGTAAGTCGGTGAAATCAGCGAACGCAATGGAACTTGAAAACGGAGGACAAGAAGAAATAGTACTACTAGGAAAAAATGAAGAAGGGAAAATGTGTTCTGAAGGATGAGGGAAAAATGGTGACAGAAAAATGTGATGAGAAAAAAAAAATACTCAGAAAAACAAAGAAAGTTTAAGGAACGTTTATAAGAAATACTGAATGAGGATTAGGGAAAAACAAGAGTGAGGGAACATATTACTGCAAGATACAAAGAAAAGGATGAGAAAAGAGAATTATTGGGTGCAAGAAAGGGGAAAAAAAACAAGAGCGCTAGAAGAAAAGATAATGAAAAAAAGGCGAGACAAAAGAAAGGTACGACGTAAAATGTGGATAAGATTAAAAAATAATTAAAGAAGGAATTGGAAAAAAGTTTGGTGGGAGAGGGGAACACATAGAAAAGATATTCATCACTAAAGAAGCAAAGTATAAGTGCTCAGAGAACACTGCGACGCTACACTCTGAGGTGGACTTTGATCTAAAATTTCGACTCCTGACCTTGACCTTGATTACTGACCTTGATCTTGACCTTGACCCATGACCTTGACTCCTGACCTTGACCTTGACCTTTGACTGATCTGTGCCAATATCTATTTACTTCGGCCTCCATACCCATTGTATGTGCCAAGTTTCGTTTACATCGGATCAAACATTCGTAAGATATTTTGCACACACACATACATACATACATACACACTTACATACATACACAGAAAACTACAAACCAGTACAGGAGAAACGGCCTTGATCACATCAGCATCCAATAGGAAAAAAATAAGAAACACACACACACACACACACACACACACACACACACACACACACACACACAGAACCTGGGACAAATAGGCGAAAATCACAAAAAAAATAAAAACAAGAAACAAAACGACATTATACGAGGCTTGTAATAAATGGAGGAAAGCATTATACCACACAGTGAACTTGTTAAAAGAAAAAAAGAAATTTTATACCAAACATTTTAGCAAAAGAATGAAAACTAATCACTCTTGTAGGAGTTTAAAAAATTCACATCAAGTTTGTACTGTAATAAAAGGAAAGAAAACACTGTATCCAGCTTGTAAAAAAAAAAATAAAAAAAAAAAAAACACTATGAGGCTCAGACACGAGTCATGACGCAAGTTGGGTTACCCAGAAAAATTCAGGATGCATGTAAAAAAAAAAAAAATCTCAGCACAAACAGGATTTATAAAACAAGGATGTGACGTACTGGCAGAAAAGGAGGAAGAGGAAAGGAGATAGGAGGCAGAGACGTGGAGGGAAGAAGAAAAGGGAAAGAAGGATACGGGAGAAAAGAGGAGAGGGAGAGATGACAGGGAAGGGAGGAATAAACACAGGAGAGGAATAAGAGATAAAAGGACGGGGGGAAGAGGGCAAGGCAATGTGGAAAGACAGAAGAGAAAAAAGAACATTTTTTTTTAAAGAAAATGGACAGAAGAGAAGGGGATATGCGAGGTGAAAAAGGAAGAGGTGGATATGCGAGAAAACGAGAGGGGTAGAGGAGAAGGGGAATAGAAAATGGAAGAAGGAAAGAGAAGAAGAAAAAATCTGAAACTGTAGGCAGAAGACGGGCATTAAAAAAAAAAAAAAAAGATAAGAGGAAAAGGGAGAAGTAATTAGGAAGGAGAAAATGGAGGGATGGTTCTGTGGGAGTAGAAAATACGGGAGAGGAGAAAAGAATATGGGAAGGAGAATAAAGAAAAGGCGCGAATTACGGAAGAGATGAGAAGAGAGGATAAGAACTATATGGAATGGAAAGAGAAATGAAAGGATGAAGGTGAAGGAAGAAGGAGACAAAGCAGAGAAGGCGAGGGAAGAAAATTAAATGAGACGACATAAACACACGAGAGGGAATGGAAGGAACCAAAAAAAATTAAACGTCTGAGTGACCAGCAAAATTGGAGTAAACAAGAAAAGAGCATGTGATTTGAGAAGGAGAAAAGTATGGTACCGAGGTGGAAAGGAAAAATAAACAGAAACAAGAAAACGAAAACAAGCACGGAAGCAGAGAGCAGACAAGAAGAGCTAAAGGATATGAAAGACAGAGATGAGAAAGGGAGAAGGAAAGAACTTTAAAAGGAACAGCAAAGGGATGAGAAAAGAGTGGGGATGATAATATGGCACCGATGTGAAAGTTGCAAGAAGAGTTAAGAGGAAAGTGAGAAGGTAGAGAAGGTGGGATGGGATAGTCGAAGTTAAAAAGGGATTGAGGTGCATTGAAATACGCTGGAGAGTCATCTGGTAGTAATAACGCTATAGTACGAAATACGTCATCAGAGTGAATGAGGTAAGAAGAACGACAGGAGGCAAGTAAGCACGCGTTACTCTCACAGACCTGGCTCCTAACGACTCAAGTAATAATTTCCCCTTTACACAGCTGTTTCGCAAATTACGCGTCAGATGCCACCTGCAGGGCCAACCAAGCATCCGTCAAAAACAAGCCTTAATTGGAAGGACGAAAATACCGAGCCAAAGCCAACAGGCGTGAAAGTGTCCCGTTGATGTAAAATGCAGGCGCCTTGCTCCATCATGCCCCTGCAATTAGCGAGATGTTAAAGAAACCTCGTTGGGCTCGCCAGATCTGTGAAAATCATTTGTCACGCCCCCATCCAATTTTCGTCCTTGAAGGCAAGGGTGTCGTAGGGCCGAATATTCACATGGGTTTGCACTTTCACATGAGCCTTAGTACCAGGGTGGCGTTAGTGCCACAGTCCCAGAAGGGTGTCGATCTGGGAATGTTTGCATCTCGTTGTGTTATCGGCGAGATGATCTCTCTGGATGCTTGCAGATTATCTTTAGCATGTGGACTTAGTGACAGATATTCAGGGCCCGGATTTACAAACAAGCTTAGAGTTAACCCTTGGACTTAAAATACTTACTTTACATTGTATTCTGGCTTGTGGCTGGCTAATTTACTATGATGAGGAGAAGCACGGGGTATAAAAATGTTAAAAACTGTGAGAGTAAAGATCTAGTAGAGAATGAAGAACTTTTCGGAAAGAATGTGAAATTTTGTATACATACTGATGACAGGAGACTACCAGTGAACTTTTGCTAGTGGTAGTACCTTAAACGTGACTATCATACCCACCCCCTTATAACAACAACCGTAATATCTTCAAGACTGAAATGTCATAGTGGTAAGTTTAAGACAGTTGTTACTGAAATATGTTAATCTCCACAAAAAAGATCCTTCTTAAAATGAACAAATGATTTGGCAGTTGCAAGAAAAAAAGTTTAAAAGACATCAAGCTGAAGAGGTTAGAGAATATTATCTCTTATCCTTTCACCACATGGAACCTTTCCAAAGATGAATAAAATCGTCTGGTTCTGGCACGAATGAAATGGGAAAAAGACACCAGACTAAACACATTAACTTTTTAGAAAAAATGTGTTCCTTACCCTGAATGAAATCCTTTGTGGGTAGCCAAAGGAAAATAAAAAAGCCAGGATCAGTCATGAAATGGTTACATTTTTTTTTTTTTTTTTTTTTTTAGAATGTTTGTCTCGACCCCTTGTATACTAAGACGTCTTTTTACCCGTCCCCGCCCCGGAGGGGCTCGGTGACTGGTATTGTTTTCACTCGGTTTGTCTGTCTGTTTATTTGTCTGTCTGTCTGTTAACAAGTTTACACGAAAACTATCGGTGCGATTTTAACTAAAATTGCAGGGAGAATGGGCTATGACATTCTGATCACCTGATTAATTCTGGGGTCAAACTGGGCCAAGGCCCAGGCCGTAGGTCCAAAAAAAAATGTAACAAAAAACTCGTTTCAAATTCGTCATTTAGACATGAAACCAAAACCTAAAGGTGCATCTTTCAAATCTGCATCCAATAACATGAATCATTACATCAGGGGGGTCACCCCCAGTTAGCGGCAAGAGGGTCAGGCCTATAATTTCAAATGGGCATAAAATGTCAATTTTCACCCGATTTACTCCATATTAGATATGTTCCATCTCTGACTAGATATCCTGTTGAGTTTATATGTCAGTATTAAAATGACTGCCGGGGACGGGTTTGCTGTTCCTTGGGATCGCTCTTGTTTTTTTTTTCTTTTTTGAAGTTTACTCTAGCTACTTACAGTGGATTTTCTTCATTTTTGGGAAGGCCTCTCGTGTTCAAAGTATTATTAAAATTTGTATGTGACTACTGTAGTTCGAAAAGTTCCTCATGAACTGCATATAATCGTCAAGAAGGAGCAAAAATATATTGAAAAATATGTCATCGGACTGAACGAATTAATTTCTGGAAAAGGTGGGAAGAGTGAGAAAAGCGTCAGCGTACTAAAGAGGCCATTGTGAAACTGCCATGTGATCTGCAATTAGATGGCTTCTGTGGGGAAAACTGCAACAGCTTGGGGAAGAAAAATCCGGTAGCTGAGATTATTAAATTAAATCATGGGATAAACAGGGAGGAGGGGCTACTATGTTGTTTCTCGCTCCTTCCCTTCTCCACCCGCTCTCCATCCCTTCATTCCTTCTCCTCCTTCTTTTTTCCCTCTTTTCCCCTTCTTTCTTCATTCCCCTCTTTCTTCTCTCCATCTCTTTGTTTTCTTTTTTTTTTCTTTCTTCCTCATCTAATTTTCTTCTGCCTTTTTTTTTATATCCTTCTCCTTACGCCTCTCTCCTTCCCTTTACCTTCGCATCATCCATGTCCTCCTTTCCTGCTTCCTTTCCTTTCGTCCTTCCTCTCGCCCTTTACTTTTTCCTCTACTCCTTTTCTCCATCCCCTTCTTCCTCTACTTCTTTCCTCCCTCCTCTCCTCCTTTCTTTCTGCTCTTCTTCATTTATCCCTGTTTTTTTCTTTCCTCTTTTTTTTCTCTCCTTCGTCTTTCCTTCTCCTCCATCCTATCCATTTCTCCTTCCCCTACTTATTTTCTCCTTCCTCAGTTCCTCTTCCCTCTCCCTGGTTCCTATCCTCCTTTAGTTTCTTTTCTCCCTATGCGTTGATATTTCTTAATCCTGAGTTGTTTGTTTCCATTCTTATTTGGGTCTTTATTACCCCCTCCCCTCCCTTTCATATGCCGGCCCCTCCCACAGGCTGCAGCCAATAAACGGCTTTGTTTCTGAATCACTCAGATTAAAGAAATATGTGTAATTCGTTTTAACTTGAGCCCGTCAGCCCTGTGCACCACAACCAATGCAGTTTACAGTGTTATACTGTAATAGTAAATCTATGATGCAAACATCGAGTTTAGAGCATCCATGTGTATAAACACATATATAGCGTCACAGAAAATAAGGTTAAAATGACAAGTAATTGAAATACAAGTGAATGTGAACAATTTTTCAGCTTGTAGACCTCTAACATCCCGCAGCAGGCCACGCATCTCATTCTCAAGGAGGTATCACACTAGTCACTCATATATCCAACAGGAATCATTTCAGGTGTAGGTTCCCTGGAACATGGGACAGACCTGACCACACTACACTACCCTGTGCCTCCAGTGCTTGACAGAGATGTGTCTTCTCCTTCTCTGTCGAGTTCGGCCAAGTTTCCTGGACCTATGATCGTCTCTGACGCTCAGGTTCACACTTGTGCGTGGCTTTTTTTCCATCCCTGTTTTTCTAAATGTTGCCTTGCACAGACAATCCAGCCCAATGCAGTTATTCTTTGTTCTTATATTGTTCAGTTCCCCTCTAAACTTATAAAGCATAGACTTCCCTATCGAAGGCATCCGATGGCTAGTTAGCGAAGAAAAAAAAAAAAAAAAGGAAGGAAATGTTTACTGTTTTTTACTTTACTCAGTGGAGCACTAAGCAGTTTAGATGGCAACCCGCTAACAGGTAACTCGGAAAAATACTCCAGGATGGGACTACCATATCGGAATCACTAGAGAAGAAGAATAAGCGTATCACTTTCCGAAGTAAATAATGTTCCTGGCTGCTCAGACAGGAATCCCAACAATCCCAGTCCGAGCCTATAACCAGCTTTACCTCGGCGCAAAACGCTCTTGAGAGTCGATCCTCAGAGAAATTACTGTCCCCAGATAAACATGATTCCAGCGACTTGTGTGATAGTTTCCACACACTCTCGCTCGGTGTGGTTTTAGAGGTGATATGGAAATGATAATGGCATCCCGCCATCTCTCTTTCTACATCATCGCATCATACCAAATTAACGACATACAATTGTATGAAATAAACATTTCATTTTATGCTCTTCCTATTTTTTGGAGTGTCCGGGAAATACAGTGAACACTGTTCTAGTTTTTACCTCCTTGCCTAATTCCATTTCTCTCTTCTGTCTACTTCTTAGCTTTTTTTCTTTTTCCTTATTTTTACCCATTTGTATTCCCGCTTTTTTTTTTTTACGCATTCCGATTTACATTTCCTTGTTTTCTTCTACATATCCATCTACTTCCTTTCCATTTCCACTAATCTCCCCTTCCATTCACTGACTTCTCTTCACACCTCCCATCAACTAAGTTACCATCATATTTTCCTCCAGCCTGAGACCTTTTCATTCCCTTCCCTGCATATCTTTTACACCCCTCCTTTCTACTTCCTTTCCCCTCCCCCCTTTCCTGCCTAACAATACCTCCTTGTCTTTAGTCCCTGTCTCTCCCTATCTACAATCCTCCCACCACCCTCATCCCACTTAGTTTCTTTCTTTCAATCTCTACCCAACGCATCTACCTATTCACTCCTCTTCTTACGCCCCCTCAAGCCTCTCTTAATCCTTCACACATCTGTCATTCTTCCCGCGTCCTTAATGATGCGAAGATCACTGCCTCCTTCCCTTCTTAGTGTGTCTGACTGTCTCTTCGTGTGTCTGTCTTTCAGCGTGTGTGACTTTCTGTACTCCCGTGTGTCTTTATCAGTCAGTCTGTCTGTCTGTCTGTGTCACTCTCTCTCTCTCTCTCTCTCTCTTTCTCTCTCTCTCTCTTCTATTCTACGCAGCCCCTACATTAGCCTACCAGAATAATCTAAACAAGCTGTCCAATTACAACATGCACATTGCTAAACTAAATCATCCAGTATTTCTTCTACGTTATATGTAAAATAAAAGGAAAAAACTTAGGAGAGAGAGAGAGAGAGAGAGAGAGAGAGAGAGAGAGAGAGAGAGAGAGAGGAACGCCTTGGCCAGATAACTGAGACTCCCTCAGCTGATTTATCACTCCCATGATTAATTGTCCTGCCCGACTCTATGGCTCTACCCCTCTTCCCGACCCCCTTCCCCAGCTCGCCTTTTAGCAGTTCATCTGTTTTACCACCGAGCTTTTCACTCCTCCTGGCGGCCAGATAATTGTTTCTCGGACCGGGGTGGACAGGCTTTTGTTTTTCCATTCGATTTTTTTCTTACTTTACGGATTTTTTGTTTATTACTTAGACTAATTATCTACCATTATGTATAAGACGCAGCACTTTGGACGTATTCATGGATCTCCTTTTGCTTATCTTTGAATTCTTTCAGATTCATGAACTCTCTTTCGACTTTATTATTGTCACCAGTAGAGGACTTGGCTCAGCTTAGGAGACCTTTTCGAACTGAAAAGGTGACTTATAGCCTTCCTTACCATCAGGGGACCTTTTCGAACTGGAGAGGTGAAAAATAGCCTCCAATACCCCTCTTACAATAGAATGAATAAAATCTTCTGGAGATATCAGGAAGCTAGTGGACTTAGGGATTAAAATCTTGAATTAGATATAGTGCTTTTAACTTTGTTTTTGCCATGGTAATGCTATATTCTTCAGCTAAGGAGAACCCACTTATAGCGAATGAGTTAAATACGAAACGAATATACTATCGTGGCATGTACAAAAACAGACTGGGAGTGAAGATTTGCAAGGGGTTATGTCTAATATTGTCTAAGATAGCATAAAAACAAGGTACATAATATTGACTTAGCTTACACAGAAATAAACTGAATGGAGAGGTGTTGGGGGAACCTCTATAATCCACGAGAACAGACTCTAGGTGGGGGTATGATTGTGGAGGGAGTAAATATTATCAAGTATATTAGGATACAAGTATATATTTGTTTCATATTGTCGAGGCTTGCTACACAATACGGAAATATGCTGGTAACGAAGAAGTGCTAGGGAGCCTCCATAGCCCACACGATAATGAACCTAGGTGGTGGTGGTGGTGGTGGATGCTGATAATCTCTATTCAGTAATAAAGTGACCCTATTGTATGTCCCGTAATAGGATTTATGTGGCATAGAAACCAGTCTCGAAACACACACACACACACACACACACACACACACACACACACACACACACACACACACACACACACACACACGTGTAACCTTGTACACACACTCATACAAACAGCTGCTTGTGTAGACAGACATGCGCACACTTGAACATACACATTAAGACTTGCATACACACATAAACACACACACACACACACACACACACACACACACACACACGGGGGGGGGAGGAAGGGACGAGGGAGTTAACACACCGCAAAAAATACCTTTAAATAAATGGTCCATAATCAGTCATAAACTTACATCTTTTTAAGATAAATAACCTGATCAAGCAAAAGTAGAACTCTGTCACCACAACAGATGAACATGGTAATGGTGACAGAAAATTTTAACATACCTCGATTCTTCTGACAGTAACTGCAACTTTACCTTTAGGAAATGACATAAGAGGAAGAATTGCTGGCCAGAGATGATATTGAGAAAGGAGTCTGCTTAAGAAAAAAAATAATTTGGAAATCGTCATTGTACTACATATACGCACTAATTTAATATAATGAAATAAACATGTATTTAATTCAACTACACTAATTAATGCATTCAGATTTTTTATTAAAGCATTATATAAGAAAGCAGCTGCAAAAGAACATCCTCCTCTCTCCAGTCCTTTGTTCTTCTCTTGTTCTTTATTTATATTTAACGTCCTTCTTCCTCGAAATATTTACTCTTTATACTGCCTCATTCTTTATTACTCACCTGCCATTGTTCATCTTCCTCTGCCAAGGTGTGTTTATGCTTCCTTTCTCTTATTTAATTCTATGCTGAGAGTGTAATTCTTCTCTGTTATTTCTTTACCTATTGTCTTGTCTCCACGTTCATTGTTTCTGTTCCTCCTTCTCTCTCTCTCTCTCTCTCTCTCTCTCTCTCTCTCACACACACACACACACACACACACACACACACACCATTCTCGTCCTCAAGTTCTTCTACCCTTCCTCCTTTAGTAATCCATCTTAGTTTGACTCCTTTCCCTTCATCTGCTTTCCTCTGCCTCTCGCTGTTTTCTTTTACTTTTCCCCCCTCTCTCAATTATCTTTGCATTTTTTCTCGTTCTCGGTTCTCCTCCTCCTGCTTCTTTTGTCATTTATTTAACATTTGATTCATCTCCCCTCTTCTGCCACTGTCTTTATGCATCATCTTCCACTGATTCACAACATCTTAGTGCCCCTTTTCTACTACTTTTCATCCTCGTCTTTCAGTTTTCCCCTTACTGATATTACTTTTCTCATCACCCCTATTATTTCTTTTCTCCCTTCTTTTGCCTCTCGTTCTACATTTCTTCTCCCACTTCGTTTTTCCTATTTGCTTTTGCCCTCCCTTTCCCTTCCCTCCTTCCCGTCCTTCAGTTCTCCTCCGCCTGCTACTACTACTTATCCCATCCATCCCACACACCCTTCACTGTTCTGTCACTCACATAATGTCTCCTTCTTCACCCATCTTCTGTTTTTCTCTTCCCTGGTTACCGCTATTTCCATCTTCTTTCCCTTCTTCTCATTCTTCAGTTCGTCTTCTCTTTCTCCCTGTTTTTTCCTCTCTTTTACTCATTCTTTTTCACTCTTCCGTTACTCATATGATGCATCCTGTCTGCGCTCCACTTCTACATTTTTTTTCAGTCTTCCCTCCACACAACACTCCCTGATTCTCTTCTCCTCCTATCGTCCATTGTATCATTCAGGATTCCATTTTCCTTTTTTTTACCGTACATCTTTGTCATCTCTCCTCTTTTCGTCTCCCTTCTGTGTCTCTGCTCTTGGTCTTGATTTTATTAGTCATTCTCGTCCCCTCCCCCCCATCTCTCTCTCTCTCTCTCTCTTTCTACCTACCTGTTTATCTATCTATTTTTCCCTAAAGCTTCTTTCCCCGTATGTTTCATCTCTCATTTCCTATTCCCTGTTTTTTTTCTATACCATAACTATTGTCACTCCTCTCCTCCTCTCTCTCTCCCTCTCCCTCTCCCTTTTCTTTTCCCTCCCCCTTTCCCTCCTCCTCCTCCTCCTCCTCCTCCTCCTCCTCCTCCTCCTCCTCCTCCTCCTCCTCCTCCTCTGCCCCTGGGACCTTCCTTCAGTGATGTTATCAATCACTTGGGTTGGGTGGAGGGAGGAAGGATGGAAGGTGGGGAATGAGAATTTTGAAAAGACTGAGTAGAGAGGAATGGGAGAGGAGAGAAGAGGAAAAAGAACATCAGTTTCAATCACACAGTTAAAAAACAATAAGGATGATAGTGAAAAATGAAAGAGAAAGCATATGACAGTAAGACAGAAGATGAAGAAAGAATATTGAAGAACTCAACATATAAAAACGAATGGAATTTCTTAATCTTATCGTTACTACGGGTCTCCCCACAGCTGCATGAAATCATCTGGTGGTAAAGACAACAAAAAACATAAATCTTCATTTTACCCAAGGTTACTAGATGAGTACTGTAAACAGAAAAGAGAATAGGCGACAGGAAGTCACACTCTCTCTCTCTCTCTCTGTATATATATATATATATATATATATATATATATATATATATATATATATATATATATATATATATATGTGTTTGTGTGTGTGTGTGCATGATCAGGGATTTTGGCACCCCTTTTTATAGTGGCAGCGTCTGGATTGACTCTGTCGGATACGATATGTGAAGCTACAGAACGTGGTGAATGTTTTTGGAGTATCCGATAGAGCCAGGATTCCGGGGCCTTGAATGATGAGTGAATGGAAGCGTGGCCTTTTGGATTGGGCAATTTTGGGCTGTCTGGACATTGCTACTCCTCACCCTGCCCTTGGGTGGGAAAGGAGGTCCGGATGATGATGATGATGATATATATATATATATATATATATATATATATATATATATATATTCAAAGTCGATGGGAGTGTTTGATACTGAAAAGCGTTTACGCCTACAACCCTTCTGCGATAATGTCTTTCCTTTTACTCTTGTTGCCACCAGATGATTTGCTTATACTTAGGAGAATTTTTGTTTTAACTACAGACGCTTTATATGGTCCGCACTGTTTTTTGGTAATAAATATAAGATACAAAGACGCCCTCGGGCTCAGGAAGGTAATGTCCTCCTCTGTGTTAATCACATACTTTCATTACTGATATTGTTTGTATGAATTACCAATAATATATATATATATATATATATATATATATATATATATATATATATATATATATATAAAATGTGCCATAGTAACAAATAAACTTCAGGGGGGCAGTCTGAGATAGGATGAAGACGAAGATATGCGCGGGAAATGTAGAAAGTAAATCATCATCATCATCATCATCATAAGCCTATTCCCAGTGCTGTAGATAACGTGGCCATAATACAGAAATAGGAAAAGTAAATCGTAAAAACAGAATTATTATGAGAAAGGGACCATCTTTATTCTCTCTTCTGACACGGTTCCGAAAAATAAGGCAGATAAAAAAAAAAAAAGGTCCAATGAGGAAGAAGGACGAGATTAAGGAAGGAGGAGATGGAATGGACAGAAGGAGAATATAAATAATGCAAGGAATTTATAATACACAAAAAAAGGCAATGAAGGGAGATGATATTCACCCATTCATTTTGATGGGGTGTGTTTCAATTTACTCCCGCCCACCAAACATTTTTACTCACATGAGAAGAGAGATCTCGTACTTGAGAAGCTCGATTTAACTTTTATTAAATACCCCTTCACTACAACATGATTCCCTTAATCTGTATAATATTTTCCGTAGGTAGTTGAGAAAAATATAATGTACAGTACGTCATCGGATTGAAGGCGTTAATTACTTCAAGAGAGAGAGAGAGAGAGAGAGAGAGAGAGAGAGAGAAAGAGAGTAAAAAAGGAATAAGTGAGATAAGATTAAGGAAACGGGGTCAATTCGCCTAGAGTTCCTTGGGGCTACACACACCTGGGCCGCCCCTGGGGTAAGGCAGAAGGGGGAAGAGAAAGGGGGGGAGAGGAAAGGGGCGTGAGGAGGGGTGATGGGGGGTCCTGATAAGAGAATTACTCACCACCTCATTTCTTCTCTTCCCTCCTTCCCACCCCCTATTCTTCTCCCTTCTCTCATAGCCCTATACTCCTCTAATCCCCTATCATGCTTTCACTCACTTAGGCATTTATTCCAGTTACTTTTTAAACACTCTCATAAAGATGTCAGATTTTAAAATTTTATCTTGGTAACCTTGAATGATTTTATTCAACTTAGGACAGACTTCTTGTATCGGAAAAGGTACATTTCATGTTAACGTTCTGCACAGCAATGTCTTTTCTTACTAAATTCTTGTTATCTCTAAACAAAAAATTATGCAGCGTCATAAAGGCATCCCATACAGCAGGGGCTAAATTTCTCTTTTGCATTATATTCCTGTAAAATCCACATACTTCCCTCATTCCTTCACTCGCTTAGCACTTAATCACCAGTCTTTTGCCCCTTCCGGTTGACGAAAGGCTGGAAAGGGAGAAGTTGATGAAACTATTCAGCCCATTCCTCTTCTGCTTTCTTTAACACCCTCAGCATTGCCTACCTTTCTCTCTTTTATGTTATCAATTACTCCACTTTTTTTTTTACCATATTAATGAACTACAAAATAGAAATAAGCAAGAGCAACAACGTACACTGTCATATAATCGATCACCTAGGCACGGATACTTTTTATAAGAGAAATGACTATCCATCATTATACACTATGAAGGTTTATATATATATATATATATATATATATATATATATATATATATATATAGATAGATAGATAGATAGATAGATAGATAGATAGATAGATATAGATTAATGTTCAACTGGCAAAAGTTATGCGCAGATAATACAGTATTGTTACACTTAATAATTACGGATAATGGATGATACGTTAAAAATAGCAACATAATTACACAGAATATTTTATACTACAGCGATGCACTTCTAATTGTACTGTATGAGTATATCCTACCACGATAATATTGCTCCTTATTCATCTGTTTATTCAATGTTCTAAGAGCTTTTTTTTTTTTTTAATGGAAATCAGAGAAAGGAGTCAATTTTGTTCAGAATGAAATAAAAAATACCGTGTGTTCTTTGCCTCAGAAAAGTTAATCATACTCTAGATTGGATGTATCAGATCAAGTGCAGTGTAAGAAAGGTTACTGCAGTATGAGAAGGGAAGTGTGATAATGAGTAGTGTGTCTAAAGTGTGTGTAAGGGTAGGCGGTTTATGCTGCAGCATTATAAGTTGTGGAAGCTTATTATGAACGTCTGTGTGTGTGTGTGTGTGTGTGTGTGTGTGTGTGTGTGTGTGTGTGTGTGTGTGTGTGTGTGTGTGTGTGTGTGTGTGTTAAGAGGTGTGACCGTGTAAAGCATGTTATAGTTAATACAACATCTACTGCACAACGACTTCCCACAAACCATGTAGACCAACACTCCCATCTAGGTAGAACCAAACACCCATTCTCTGCCTGGTTCGTCGAGTGGCCAGTATTAGAGGAGCAGCGGTGGGGTGGTGTAACCCGAGCCCCACGCCCCTATGTTGCCACTGTATGACGCCCGCATGCACCGGCCCACCCACGCCACACCACAATTCACACAATAGTTGCGGTCACGGCGAAAATAGACACACAGTTTGTTCTCACGTTTTTAAATGATGCTGTATTATCCAACAAAGGTGCTTTAATAGCTGCGGTCACGGCGAAAATAGCCACCCGATTTGTTCTCATGTCTTAAAATGATGCTGATTTCCTAATAAAGACAGACTGCAGTATGCTTTAAATATTCAGCTACATTATATGAGAATAACTGCTTCAAAGCCCCATAGCTGTCCCCGTACTGATAACAACCTGAAGTTCCCTAGCAGTCTCATAGCTGACACCATATTAATATCCACCAGCTCAGTCAAAAAATACAGTAGATGGAAGAGTATAGCCATGAATCATGTTATAAAGAAACCCCAGCATTCATCGGCTGTGTATAGAAAATGACAACAACAAAGTGAAACCCAAACACTCACTGACAACATCTGCATTCTGTGGGGTTTTTGGTTACGGTATAAAATGAAATCACTGACTAATACTTAAGTATGATGACGTCTTTTACGCTCTGTTCTTGCCACCTCTGTATTATATTCAGCTTCAGAGAGAGACTGAACTGGAAGTGAAGGATATCGAATTCATCAATTCCTTCATAAGTTGCTAAGAACCGCGAGGGGAGTGGGGGGGGGGAGGCAAATTTTTTCAAACTAGCGGGAGTAAATAAAATAAAAACAGAAGGACGAACAGATCACAGCATCATTTGCCTTTGTATTGACAAAAAGGATGAGAAGCAGAGCGAAACCCAGACACGTACTGGCAATCCCTGTGTTCCGCATATTGACCGAAAGGATGAGGACAGAGGGAAACGCAAACATCGAGCGACAACTGCTGTGTTCTGGGCTGGATTTAGTTCCGATGTGGTGGTCAGGGAGGACTCCTGGGACAGAAGAGCGGATTAACAAAACCAACAGACACAGTGGGAGGTGAGGTCAAGCTCTGTCCCTCCTTGACCTGACCCATGCTTCCCCCTCTTCCACCCCCAGCCACCCCTATTTGCTTACTCCCCTCTACCGAAGCTCATATTAATCATACTTCTTGCATATATGAGGCTATGGGAAATCATGAATAAAAACACGTAAACATTTCTTTATTCATGTCAGATTTATTTTTGTAAACACACACGCGCACGCGCACCCCGCCCACCTTTTTTCTCTTTTCCTTATCCTACTTAACATCACCTACTCTCATTCCTCATCCTCCACCATCCTCTCCCAAACCTTTCCACGTGTTCTCCCATCTCTTCCTTCTTCATTATCCTTCGCCCCCCGCCCCCCCCGTTCCCTCTGCTCACTCCCTTAACCCATCACCAAAATACCCAAGTCCTTATCAAGTGGCAAATCTTTATAATGTCCGAGGACCATATACAAAAACTTTCTTGAACTTAAATCGAGCATAAAATATCTTTTTTTTGTTTTTTTTTGTTTTTTTTAACTTCAGTCATAGCACTATCAGTTGCTTCATAACCAGATTACAGTTAACAAAGTGAGAAATGAAACACAGCAAAATGATTCCTGCAGTCGAAACATATGGAGACTTGTAAATCGAGAAAATAGGTTAAGGTAAATATTTTTTTGATACAACCCTAAGCCCAGTCAGTTGTCAGATCAGCTTAAGAATATTTTCGACACATCTTTTGCTATTTTGGTCTGGGGTTTTCCCAGTGTACTGTATTACAGAATTAGTTCAACTCTTTTGCTGATGGTCCAACTTGGTACTGTACTTCCAAAAACATCAAAGAATGAAAATGTTATTTCCACCGAAAGCAGTCCTAGTAGTCAAAATGTTACACTGGTTTCCTTTTAACCGTCAGACTTTTATAGGCTTCCCAGCGGCAGGTAAAATCGTCTGGCGAAAGCCATTTTACATTTCTGACGTAAGCCAGATAATTGTAAAGATGGTTTGAACGAAATAGTTTTTTTAAGCGAAGATGATAGTCGACGGTTATTTAGCAAAGGGATAGAGTTAAACAGAGCTAGAGACTCACAGTTAACCTGATGCGATAAGTTCCTACATAATTAAAAAACTGATATCAAGAAAAAAAAAAAACTCGCCATTCGATATAGATTAAAGAAAACAAAGTCAAGAACATTGTCCATGATATGAACATTTGCCTTCCATCTTGTAGGATGCGCCACCTGTGGCTGCATGAGAAAGTACAAGCCTGAGTGAGATCAATACCCGTGCTTATGTAACATGCTCCATGCCTGCCAAAGGTTTCTTCACCAGATGCCTTGCACTGCGCGTCCCTTTACTTTAAGAGGCAGTCAGCATTATTAGCTTCTGGACTACGATCATGTGATATTGATATTATTCTTGCAGACACCAGACATTCTGTTCCAGCTTAGGAAAGACCTCAAGTACTGACACAACTGACAGAGATAAAACCTAATTTCCTCCAATTCGAAAAGTCCCATCAGAGCTGAGAAAAGTTGTTTGATGCAGTAGCAATTATAAAATGTAAAATCCGTCATCGGAGTGAACCGGTTAAAACATTTTGGTGTAAAACTGGTGTAAGTGAAAGGAAAGGATGCACTGGCTTAAATCACATACCAGTTACAAAAGCAAAGATGCCATATTTACTTATACAGTATTTACTCCATTTCTCGTAAGGGCAGGCAAGTTTTATATATACCTAAGTAAGAGCCAGCAACATGCAGTTATCTTTATTTAAGCAAAAGTGCCTTCAGACATACACGAGCATTCTACCATGGCCACACTGAGGCATAGTAAGTGCACTTGGCAAACTACAACATACGTAGAATTGTAAACAAGAAAGAGAGTTATCACGTGAATTTAATCTTTTGTACCAAGTGATTCGTAGCTTGTTATAGACCTCCTTAAGTTACACCCACTCGGTATCATTCAAAGTTTAGACCCAGGGACACTATGGCATGTACGATGCATATCTACTGTACATATCTATCTATCCATCTGTCTTTATATATCTACCTATCAGTCTGTCTATAGACTCTATACATACTTATATACGTACATATATACATAATCTTACATTCACATAAACATACATACATGCATACATACATACACACATACATACACACACACATTCATACTCGTACATTCATACATTCATTCATACATAAGTATATAAAGGTACATGGTAAAATAGACAGACATATAAACAGATAAATGCTGTATGGTGAAGGTGCAGTGGCTCTGTATTTAGCTTATTTGTCTCGCAATGCTTGTGTAACGAGTGAAGGAGTCCAACCCTAGATGTTGATAAATTATAAAGTGGGTACTTGTAGTGCTAGTACAGCCTTTCATATGCTTGCATATACTCACACCATATCGATTTAATTGACAACATATAGGTCTAGAGACTCAAGGCCGAGTACGTCCCTTGTAACGGGTAACGTGGAATTAGTTTTTTCTTTCTTTTTTCTTTTAATAATACATGTTCCAATATTCATCACCGTACTAGTGTATATACCAGGTGCCCCCAAACACAGTATGGTTGGAAGCCCCACACGGTAATCCTGCACCCAGACAGGTATAGGCTGTGACTGTAGGCCTACACATTAATACCTAGAAGCGCATGCAGCAGTCTTAGGTCTTCACCGGGGAGCTGCATTATTGCCTGCTGTGGTCATGGGAGAGGGAGAGGGCTGCAGTTTTGTGGTATATGATTTCCTCGAGTATTTCTTTTTTCAGTGTTATGACGTCCCCTTATTGCCAGAGGACGTGTTTTTCGTTTTATTCTTGCTACCGCTGTTTTACTCACCTTAGGAGATCCTCTGGCAATGAAAAGATTGTGCGGCTTTATAAAACCCCATCCAGTTCGAAATGTCAATACTAAGGTAAATACAGATGTCTGTTGATGGCAAAAAGAGTAAAAAATATGTCCTCTACCTGAATGGGATGTTTCCGGATTCTACTCTATCTCCTTCCATCTCTGGTGGAAATTAAGGCTGAATTTTCTTGAAATATGTGGTTGGAGTCAAATCCTTTATTTTCTGTTCGATGTGTGGAGATTAAGCTAAACACCAGCAATGACACTGTTACACATTATCTTACCCAGCTTTGACGAATGTTACTGTCAGTGGTATTTGATCAATCACAAACTCTTTGTGTTGCTAGTAATTTAATGGAAATATATTCATATCATGATTTTCACTTATCGACTCTACTGCCGCTGCGCATAATGAGATAGAAAATACCCTTGATGTCAAGCGGTTTAACTGATTACTCCGTTATACATACGTCAGTAATACAAACTGCTAAAATGAAGTGTCGAATGAGGGATGGTTTATATGAGATGTGAGTTAGTCAAACCACGACCCTGACCCTGAACCTGACCCTGACCTTGATGCTCCCTCGTGGCTCATCTCCCCTCCTCACCACTCATCTTGCCCTCCCTTACCATCCACCACCACAGCACACCATGTGTGAACATTTCTATCATATCGTTCTTCAGTGGTACACGGATTCTTATTTGTTATAGTTACCTTTACATATATATATATATATATATATATATATATATATATATATATATATATATATATATATATATATATATATATATATATATATATATATATATATATACCTAGGCTGTTTCCCCCAAGGAAAAGGAGGTAGCCGAGACAGGACGACACACTCCCCATTTACTCATCCATTCAAACACATTCATTCGCATCTTAGCCCCAAAGGGGAGAACGGACAGATCCTCACCGCACCACACCGCACAAGGGTCAACTGCGCAATGCAATCAGTGACATCCACAGCAGGGCCCGACAGCAGAACTGGTTTACCCCTGCCACATCATAACAGACCCATCCCCTTACCCGCACCTGACCTGACTAGCTGATATATATATATATATATATATATATATATATATATATATATATATATATATATATATATATATATATATATATATTAACTGCAGTTCCGTTAGGACTGTGAATTGAACCCATGCTCATACAACATTTTTTATTGATAATCCCTTATCTATCGATTCCCAAAGCTATGCCCTATTCTTCAAGGACACCCGGTATATATCCTGGTGTAAGATGTAAGACAAGGGTTAGAGACTGCTTTTAAAATTAACAGAAACGTGTCTATTGGAATCCTTTTGTCAGCACCATATGTGTCAGAACAATATAACATACAACTGAGGTTATGATATACCTCTTCATGAATTCATGTTGTGACCACAGTGAATGAATTCTGGGATTAGGCGTCTACTATTCTCGCTTATCCTCTGTCTTTCATCTTTTCACTCTCATTCTCCTTTCACTCCCCTCCCCCTCTTTACCCCAAAACTTCCCCCTACCGCCTCCCGCTGTGAGTGTTGGTTTTGGACGGTATCAAGTGACGGTCTCTGTCACGGTCTGTCTACCATGCCACCACCCCTTCCCCTTCCCCCTACCTTGCCTCACCTCCCTCTCCTTCCCCTTCTATTCCTTTCCTTCCCTGTTTCTGTCTCTGCTATTCCTTCCAAGTCTCCTGCCCATCATCCCTCTCGTTTTTCCCATCCTTTCCTCTTAAACCTCGGCTTCTTTCTGTTCCTCCCTCTTCATTGCAGCTCCTTTCTTTTCCACTCAACTTTCTTAACCTCATCTTTCGCGTCTCCTTCCCTGTCATCTATCCCCTCCTCCTGCTTCACATCCCTTTTCCATATTCCTTGCTGCCACTTCCCCTGCCTCACATCCTCTATTCCATTTTCTTTGCTGTCCCCTCCCTTCTTCCCCTCTCCTTCCTACCTTCTCCCTTGTCACCTTTTCACCTGCTCTGTAACCATCTCCTTTCGACACCTCATGCTTTCCCCGGCCACCGTCTCTATTACCTCTTCCTGTTCTGCATTTCTCTTCCCTATCATCCCTTTTCCCCGCCACGCCTATCCTTTCCTCCTTCTTGAATAGCCCTCCTTTCCTCCCCCGTGCCTTCTTTTGTCATATCCTCCCTGCATCTTCTGTCCCAGCCTAATAAATTCCCTATCCCTGCCAGCTTCATTTTTAGGTCACCTGTCTGTCCCATCCCAATAACCTTCCCATCTAACATGCCCTTCCCTTTATTATCCCGTCCTTTTTCACCATTCATCTATCCCAGTCCAATAACCCTCACATCCAACTTTCCTTTCCCGGTCATCCTTTCCCTTTGCATCATTTACCTACCCCAGTCCAGCAACCTTCCCACCCCATATTACTCTCTCTGTCATATCTTCCCTTTTCATTATTTATCTATCACAACCCAATAACTTTCCTATCCTACATTTCTCTCGCTGTCGTTCATCTCTTGTATCATTTTTCTAGACCAACAACCTTTCCATCCCACATTCCTCTCCGTGTCATCCCCTCTCTTTATAACATTTATCTACCTGTCCCCCAAAACTTTCCAATCCCACACTCCTCTCCCTGCTATCTCTTCCCTATGCATCATTTTTCTATCCTGGCCCCGAAACTCTCCTCTCCCTGCATGCTCTTCAGTGTTTCATGTATCACTTCCTGTCCCAAAGCCTTCCTTTGCCCATCTCCCGTCTTGTCATTACCTCCCTTTCATTATCTACCTGTCTTTGCATAACAGCTTCCCTGTCCCTGTCATTTCCGTCCTGAAATCATCTATGTAATGCTATTCGCTAAACCTTCCTATCCCATACTCCCATCCTTGCACTTCCTCCTTTTCACCACGTTTACTTTCCTTGCTTGTTCCCTACCAAGCCATATCTCTCTCTCTCTCTCTCTCTCTCTCTCTCTCTCCATTACTCTGCCTTCTTCATTTAAGTTCCACAACACATACTCCGCTTTTTTTTCATCAATAACGGTATATGTTTTCCCTTGCCCTGACCCCTTTACTTACTGCAGTCTTGGTCTTCGTTTTTTATTTGCGTCTCCATTTACATTCAGTTCCTCCCATGCACCTCTGTTTTCAGTCACTAGGATATACCGCTTATTAATTTATGTAACCTCTCCACGTGAAACAGTCTATTCTAAGCTGAAGAAATCGTGTGCAGATAGTAAGGAAAAATGTAAAAAGTCATCCTCAGGTTGAAGGGGTTAATTTTCATCCTTACCCCTTGAAAAATATCCTTAGGCTGGATATAAACATTTGGCAGTATGAAAAAAATATATGCAAAAGAAATAATCCAACTGAAGGCCATTTTTAATATTTTAAGCTTAGGGGGTCCTTCATCTTTACGTCCAAATCGTCCACAGGTAGGGCAAATAAAATACAAACCTCATCAAGAAGGTGTTAATTACTTCCACATCAGTCATAGTCATGTTACCTCATCTCATCCCATCTCTCTCTTCTCAACTCTCCTCTTTGCCTCACAACATTTAACTACATATTCTCAATTCGCTGTCTATCTCTGGTCATGTCTTCTCTGTATTCACCTCTTAATTCTCACTCTTTCTCTCTACTCGATCCTCGCCTTTTTCAGCTAGCCACCCTGACTCATATAATTTCACTCCGTATTTAATTAGCTCATAATTATAGTCAACTCTTGTCTTTAGAATACTTTCTTTACAATGAAATTATCCTACAACAACACTTTCGCTTTCAGTTCCTGCACCATTACCCCTCCCTCTCTCCTCTTTACTCAACCCTACCTCCCACGTACATTAATAATTTCTCTTTACTCCAACTTATTATTTTATTCTTACCTCTTCTGTCTCCTTCTCAGACTCATACTTTCTGCTGTCACTCCTCACCTCGTTCCTCTCCTGTCATCACTTATTTCTACCTCTCCCCTCATCTTCACCTATGTGTCTTCACCTCACTCTTATGTCTCTTTTTACGTCTCTTCTTGTCATTTCACCTCACTCTTGGCTTTTGTTATTAGTCTTCACTATTACACTCTTTTCTCATCACTTACTTTTACCTCGTCCCTAATGTCTTATTTATGTCTCTTCTTTACTCATGTCTGCCTCCCACAATCCTTTAATTTCTGTACCTGTCTTTCGCTAATTGGTTAGGTCTTTAGCATGATAAGCTATGCTCCTGCAGATAACATCTTCATGGACCAGCAGGTCTCCCATTATCCGTATTTCAAAAAATACTCCTATGTATCTTTATTAATGTTTCTTTACCTTACCCAGCCTGTCTCTACTATCCCCTGTTCCGGTCACTTACTAGTACCCTCATTTTACCCTTTACTGCCACCCCTCACCTCTGCCTTCTCTCTTCACTCTTACCTTTAGCTTCCTTCACATACTTGCCTTTCCCTCGCTAATCCCCTCTCGTTACTTCCTACCTCACCCTATCTATTTTATCTATTTATTTGTACCTCTCCTTCCTCTTTCCAGTGATACCCTCTGACGTCATTCATCTCCTCTACAGCATTCCCTCATCTAGTCCCCTCACCTCTAGCCCATTCTTTCCTCTCTTACTCATGTCTCCTCACCTCACTGTATCTGTCTCTTCTAACCTCTCCTTTCGCTTCCCATCATCCTTGGCCTCTACTGCCACTCCACCTCCTTCTCCTCTTATTATTATGTTTTCTTCTCCTATTGCTCCCGTCATTATTTACATGAACCTCCATCTTCATCCCTAATTCACATCCAAGCATCTCACTTTATTTGTCTCCTCTTACTACTCCTGTCATTTCCCCTCACTTATAACCTGTTGGCGTCACTCCTCACCTCCATTCCCATCCCTCTTTTTCCATCACCTATTCCTCTTACCTTTACATGCACACCTGATTCTCCCCTCTGACATAATGCCTACAGAGTCTCGCCATATCCGTCTCTCCTTACCTCCCTTTTCTCTTCTCTTTGCTCTCACCCTTTACCCTCACTCCTCCTCTCCATCCTCTCCCCTCACCTCTGCCTCCTATCCTCATCTGTCAACCATGTGTCTACATTTCACCCAGTCAGTTTCATCTTAGCTTTCATCCTATCATTTTCCCTCACATTTACCCTCTGCCTTCATTCCTAACCTCCACCCCCTCCCTTCATCCGCTCCCCTCACACACTTGCCTCTCCCTCCCTAAATCCCCCAACTTACGTCTCCTTGCCTCACCATATCCGTCTATCCTTACCTTTTCTCTTGTATCTTCTATTCACTTTTTCCTCTGCCATCTCTCTACACCTTCACTCTCCTCCCTTCTTCACTTCTACCTCGTGTCTATCTCAGTCATGTCTCATCACCTCATCCTATGTGTCTCCTTTTACCTCTCATCTTTGCCGTCACTCCTCACCTTCACCCTCACCCCTCATCCCCTCGCCCCCTGCCCACACACACCTGTCTCTCCCTTCCTTAATCCCCTCTGACATGTGCCTCCCTCGCCTCACATTCCCTGCTTGACTCCTCTGCTTTGACTTTTTCTCCACCGTGTGTTGCCTCCTCTTGCTAATTAGCTAGTGGTTTCTCAGAGGGAGGAGGACATATGGTTTTCATCCCCTTTGCTTCTTAGTCATTCTAGCTTAGTTGATCGAGGTATCTGTTATCCGTATGCTTTTGTTTTCTGCCCAGTGCATTCCAGAAGTGAAGACTCAGGATTATACGTATCGACTGCACAAGATTCACTAAGGCAGATAAACGGTTAACAGTATGCTTCAATCTTCTCCCAATAATACTGCTGGGTGTAATTTTTTTCCTTTCTTCCCCTTCCTTCCCCCACCCCCTGATATTCCATTCCCTCCTCCCCAACCCTTGTCCCTACACCTCCCCTACTCCACTTCACTTGTCCCGACCACCCACGAGAGGTTGTATTAAAAACTCATGTGGCCACCGATAAGTCCTTAGCAAACAGACAGGACAAGAGGAGGGAGGGGAGGGCAGGAGGAGGGGAGAGAGAAGGGAGGGTTGGATGAAGAGAAGCTCGAGAGGAGAAGAAAAGGGAGGAGAATCTGAAAGGGCGAGTGAGAGGAGAAGGAGAAGGAGTAGATGTGGAGAGTGGAGAGAAGGGGAGAGTACAGCTTGAGGGAGGGATGGATGTAGGAAGACGAGAAAGGATGAGAGGAAGGGAGGGGTGGACAAATGTGGGGAGAAGAGAGGGCCGGAAAAACGAAGAGGGGCAAATGAGGGAAAAGAAGGAAGAGAGATGTGAAGAGAGAAGAGAGAAGAGTAGGTATGGGGAGAGAGAAGCAGAGAGGTGGAGGGGTTGGTTGTGTCGTGAGGAGAGAAGATGAGACGAAAGGAGGGATGGACAAGTGTATGGAGAGGAAAGGAGAAGGTAGGCATGGGTATAGGGAGAGGAGAGAAGAAAGACAAGTGGGTGTGATAAGTGTGTTTGTGAGGCGCGTCAAAATAGGGGTGTTTAAGTAGACCATTGGTTTGGCAAACACGTCCCTGCCAAGTCCAAACACACGGACAGGTGGCACTTGGGTGAGACAGGACCTGGCAGTAGGGCACCTCTCTCTTATTATCTGAAAATACGATCACTTTATACTCTTACCTCTTGCATCTACCATTGATGTCTGTATTTTTCTTCCTTTCACATTAATTTTTTTCAGTTCTAAAACAACGACAGGTACACTTGGTTGAAGTGGGGCAGCTCCTGCCGATTACTTCAAAATACAATCATATTTCATTCTTATCTGTTTGCCCCAGCCATCCTAATCTGTAGCCTGTATTTGGCTTTCTCACATTAATTTTCCTTTATTATAAGACAGACTGGTGGACAGCTGTTAACTGGTGATCTCAGAAAGCGATCACAAATATACTTATCTCTTTGCCCTAACCTCTCGCGTTCATTCCTCTCCTCACAAAATCGGCTCGAGAGGTCAGTCATAATACGAAAGAGCTAATCGAGTCACTGACTTATGCTAACATATTCTCCCATCAGTTATAAACAAAGGCCAGATTAACTCAGTCCTTATTCAGTCACTATAAACTTGCGCTTAGTATAGCTTTAGAGCGTGTCATCACCTTAACCACTATATCTTAACACCCATCACTTTGTTTCTTCCCCACCCCATCATTTCCTCTCTGATCCTCCACATCCCGGTTTCTCTAGCCACCTCATTTAACTTCTAGCGTCTCTGTCTTCCATCCCACCTCATTCTACGTCTCCCTTCTGTGTTTCTCTCCATCTCCTTTCAGCCTTTATTTCTCTCACCCATGTCTCTTTCTATTTCTTCATTCTCTGTCACCCACCCCATCTCTTTCCACCCCTCCCTTCGGTTGTTTTACACACCATTTCTCTCTCTCTCTCTCTCTCTCTCTCTCTCTCTCTCTCTCTCTCTCTCTCTCTGACCTCTGCCCTGTCGTGCTCGTCTCGTCCTCTCCTCTCCACCCTCAGGACAATATCAATTACTCGCATCGCGTTATTTTTTCCACTTACCTTCCCCAACTTTTATCCACCAGTCACCACATCCTTAACTCTGTAAGAGTTAAACAGACACTAAGAAAATTCAGTTTCCATTATTTATGAAGGAAATTAGATGGATAATACGAAGAAAAATTCGTGAACAATAATTAGGAGACGTGAGATCAGTGGACACAAAAAGGCACAATAATCATCCTCATCAACAACATTTTCAACCACATTATCATAAGTAGACCTGAGTTTTTGTTCTAAAATTGTACAGTGGACAACTACTACAGAGGGAGAGCTATCAGTAGAGTAGCGAAAATGGGCTACACTCCATTCATTCATCATGCATATATAGTTTAGTATCTCTGTATAGGTGCTTAACTTTTAAAATCATACTTGAACTTGTGAGACGTAAGCACAGCATCTGCAATATGAGTATAAAGGTATTTTCTATGTGGGTAGAATTCTGCCGTGTTAAACTTTGGGTACATGTGTAACAGCCGGTTCCCTAAGTACTAACAGTCTTAGGTATCACACATTTTCAAATGTATTTTACGTCAGGATATCACTTTTATTTCTTAAAGAGATGCAATATAACTGAAATATCGCAGGCAAATAATGCTTCCACTACACATTCTCATCGCAAAATCATCACCTTAACCCTAATTCTAATCCCAGTCCACTGTTAGACATGGACAGGGTAGGACCAAACAGGGTCAACGATTAACTGGAAATCGAGAGAAAAATATATCAAGCGTCGAAGGAAAGATCAACTGCTCTTTCATGGACACTAGAGAAAATGAAATCACAATCACATGAAGGATGAAATTATTTTCACTTTTACTTATGTAAGTCCATATTTTCCATATTCAACAATTTTCTTTTCTTTTTCACCAAGATACCCATATATCCTGTAATTCTTTCATTATCAGTCCTTATTCATTACTGTTCATCTTTGTTTTTCGTACAAATATACGTCATTAAGCAATAAAGCCAGCATCACTTCATCCGTTCCTTAAAGTCAAAGAAAGCATATACAGATATCGCCCAATCGTAAAAAATGATCTCGAAAGGACAAGTTAATAAGCCTCCTGCTGTTGACTTTCATTTTTCTTTGAGCTTTACGTTATTCCCAATGCCTTTTTAGTTCTTGACAACGCACCCACTCTTCACTAACTTCATCTCCCCTCCATCTCCCATCTTCCTTCAATATTTTTCCCTATCTTCCCTTCTCTTTCATCTTTTAACAAAGGTCCTGTTTCCCTCCTACCGTACCTGTCTTTCCCTCCTAACCTTCTCATGGTTGGGAAACTCTATAATTCTATTTCTAGCTGATGCCAGACGATTTTCTTCAGCTGAGAATGAGTATAGGAGGCTGAGAATGTCAATACTGTCACCATTAACCCCTTCATGGTGGGGACAACTCTAGTATTAAGTTCTGGATACAACAAGACTATAGAGAGTGAGTCATAAGAAGCCTGGGTGTAAACTGTTCCTCCCTTTTTTCAGATATATTTTTTTCTTTATCGAAAAATTATCGTATTCCACTCCTTATCTTCCCTCTTACATTTCGTCCTTCACCTCCTCTGAAATCTTCTCATCTTATCAGTCAATATTCTCTCTCTCTCTCTCTCTCTCTCTCTCTCATTTCTCTTATTTTCCAATGCTTGTGCAATTAGTGTTCTAAGTTTTTCCGTCATCATTAAGCCAGATCATCTCGTATGAATCCTAAGGTCTGTGTTATTTATGTATAGGCCATGGGAAACTCCTTCATGTTAGCCTCTTTTCTCTAACTTTCTTCTTTTTCCATACAATGTTTTCTTTTTTTTTTTTACCACTTTTTTTTTATCCTTCCCTTGATTATTGGAAAAGTTATCAACATTCCGTTTTCGCACCCCTCCTTCCCACCCC
>NC_137023.1:50197931-50250431 GCF_032717465.1 Coenobita brevimanus | reverse complement strand
TTCAGAGGAGCCATGCCGGGTGTGTTATGTGTCGGAGCACTTCAAAGCCTAACCCCCACCCTCCCAGGCACCCCCACCTAATCCTCTGGCACTCTAATGATGCATAAAACAAGTACAGGCGCGGGAGCCAAGACACGCCGGGTATTTGGCACTCGGTTCTCTGTTCCCTAATGCCTTTTTCACCGCTCGCTGTCATTGTACAGGGTAGTAGTATTTTTCTTTGGGTGGTTCTTCTGTTCTCCCGTCAACACTATTAGTCCTGTAGGTGAACATTACCTTCCCAGCACTGTATTTCAGCTGATATGAAGTGATTTCACTCCACTCAGTAGAAATCCGGTGAACACGATTAAGGTTTTGGCTGAGAATAAATAAAAGAAAAAGAATCGTAATGTATTCCAGACAGGCGATTATACTCAGCTTACAGATATTCAACGTAGCCAGAAGTTATGAATACAGTTAAGCACCACATTCAGTGTAATTTCCTCACAACGACAGGTCTCCACACTGAAGAGTATAGATTTCCCGCTACATCCATTCACCCTATGATCCTGTACTGCTCTTAGCCTGAGTCTCGGATTTCTAATCCAAACAATGAAAGGTGAAGTTAACTAGTTTCTCGTCCCAAAGCGGCATTATGTACCGAACCTCATCTTGTTCTTATATTTACCATTATGGATCACATCCACTTAGAGTGCCTTAACCTATTATACCACAAGGTGTCCATTTGTTAGTTGTATTCCCACTACTCAGTAAAGTAATGTTTTCCCTCTAGTAGAGAACATCATATCTGAGCTAGATCATTACAAATGCATCTGCTGTATAAAAGAATATATAAAATAATATATATATGCTCCTTATGTTTGTGAAGTGGAGTCAGGATTCAAAGTTCTCGAAAGATGAGTGAATTACTGTGTGGTCCATTTCAATGGGCATGCTGTTGATAGTTCTTCCTCTTTTTTTATTTTTGTTTTCTTGTTTTGATCCTACCACATTTTGAAATGTGAAAATGGAGTCAAAATGCCGCTGCTGCTGCTGCTGCTGCTGCTGCTGCTGCTGATGATGATGATGATGATGATTTTGTGACATGTTACTTTTCTTTACGATCTCCATGGCAACCAGCATACACTACAGGTCAGAAGATTTTTAACCGGAGAGGCAAGCTATAACTTTACTGGTTTCTTGAACACTAGAGGTTTTTCCAAAATTGCATACTGTATAATTCTTCTGGAGGAGGTAGCAGGAATCAAGTAAAACTGATGTTTTCGAGCTGGAGGTGTGAACAATGAATGGCACTTTCGTTACGAGGACTAGCGTTGCTTGTCATTCTTTGTTCTACTGATTTTAGCAAAAACTGTTTTCTTTAACTCTTCAGTGCGGCGACTTCTGTTATACAGTAATGTTATTGCAGAAAGGCGATTTTATTTTCATCGGAGAGACCTCCCCATACCTGAGCACGTTTAGAAATTAAAAGAGTAAAATACCAGAATGAAGAGGTTACCTTACTGAAAAGACTAATGCATAAGAATATATGGAGACATTTGTTTTGTTTCTTGTTCTGGCAATTCAACATACGAGTATCATTTATTCACCATAAAACTTTGGTATTAACTGCAAGAAAATTCAATTTGACCTAATCTCACATGAATGAAGCTACATATGTGCAGCATCAGTTTACATTAACTCCTTCACTACGATGATGTGTCATTTCAGCGTATCTTTGCTACCTCCACACGATTTTATACGGGTACAGTATGATGTCACAGCTGCACAGTGAAGGCGTTAATGAAGGCTGTATCTAATCAATAAAATTTCGACGCTCATTTGCTGTCAATGAAATCCTGTTGTAACACGAACAAAATACCAAAGATGCATCTGGTTGAACTGATGTAGGATCATTTGTAAACTGTGGAGGATAGAGTAAGATTCATGTATGCTTTTTTTTTTTTTTTTTTCTCGTTACCCACATCAATGTCCGCTTAAACGGGATTACACATTTTGTATAAGCAAGCTGTTGAGCACACGCAGAAGTCGCTCAAAAGCCAAAGTATATTAGCAAGACTGTCAAACTTTAGCCATGAAACTCACACTCTTAAAATTGAATAGAAGCACCATTGTTCGAATGCCCGCCCGCCCAGCAGCCCTCCCGCCGCGCCTGGGTGTGTCCCCATGTCAACTTTCCATTCACAGCTTTAATGGAACCCGGGCTCAAGCCACAGCCACCAGTAACGATCGAACACAGCCTAACCCTCCTTGATAATGAAGGACCAAACCCAGCCCAAGCGTCCATGTGAATAAAGCCCAATATCCTCCTTGGGAAGCACTTAGGTTTTAGTCCTTATGTCCCCCAGGTAGCGTCTCTAACACATTGTCTCAATGTTTTGTAAAAATAATAGCTTAGAATGTCGGATTATGGACTCTGCTAAAATGGGGAATGGGCGCGGGCCTTCACACAGGGAGGCTTAGGGACAAGGATGCCAATTCAGGACTTTCAGCACTGGGTTTAGTGACATTTACATCCATCTAGCTCCAGACTTTGTTGGCTACTGTAAATTTATTGCAATTCATCATTACTTTAGTAAATATTAGCATTATGTCCCGAAACTAGTGGACTTTTGTAAACTTATTGACATCCGAGCGATTCGTGATTTGGCAACTCTTCTCGTGGACTAACACATGGTGGAGCCACTTCAGACTCACGAAATGGGGCAATTGAGGGTGGCTGAAGAGGATGGGGACAATGGAAGTCATGGGAGGGTGGGAGAGGAAGCAGAGAGACCCAGTATGGTAGAGTGATGGGAGGAGGGAACACTGGAACCATGGAGAGAACAAACAGACCCACAGCAGCGGAAGGATGATGGTTGGATACGTGGGGAACAGCAAAGCACAGTAAAGGCAAGAGTAAAGGAACACTGGAGACGTGACATAAGGAGTAACAAAAAATATAGCAGAGGGAAGCAGCATGGAAGTTTTGCCAGGAAGGAACACTGGATGCGTGGAGGGAAGCAGAGAGACATGGAAGAATGACTAGAGAAGGGAACACTAGCGACATGGAAGACAGCAGAGAACAGTAAGAGAACAATGGAGATGCAGCGAGGAACAGAAAACAAATGGGAGAAGGTGAAACCAAATACAAAGGAGTGGAGAGTACCAGAGACACAGACTGGGAGACTTTGAAAGAGAAGGGTGTAGGGAAGCTTGGAAAGAATAAGACACATGAGAAGAAGAAATTAGAGGAAAAAGAAGAGGTAGACAGAAGAAGAGACTGTGAGAAAGGAAGGAAGGTACGGGGTGAGGGAGAGAGTGCAATGGAGGGGGGGGGGGATTAGAATTTATGAAAACTATGAAAGAGTATGTGAAAGAAGGACATAAGTACACACGAAAAATTAGAAAGAAGGGAGATGGGAAGAACGGAAAGGAAACAAAGTCGAGCATGGAGACAAGAAAGGAGTAAACTTTTATATATTAATATTCAAAGGATGAGGGATTAAAAAGGAAAAAAAAAAGGAGAGGGAGACAAAGAGATTAGTAATGGCAAGAAAAAAAAAAACAGGGAAAGGATTTAGTGAGCAATGGAAGCTGGAAGACTGACAGAGACGTCAATAAAGAGAGGAGACTGAAGCAAGGAAGGACATAGGCAAGACATAAGCTGAGTAAAGACACTAATGAATACAAAGGGAGAAGGCGACGGAGACAGGAATATGGTGAAGAGTGAAGAGTAACAGAGACAGAAAGGATAACAGAATTCAGGAAGGAGAGAGAGAGAGAGAGAGAGAGAGGAAAAAGGGTTCGAAAGAGTCACACAGGAAGGTAAGGGCGGAGAGACCGAAAGAACGACAGGGATAGCGGAAAACAGATGCAAGAAGGACAAGGGTGGAAGGAAACAGAATAAGGAATGATAAGGGTGGATTGAAACGAAGAGAAAGAGAGAAGACGGGTGAAAGAAGACAGGGGCAGAAAGGACAAGTGTGAAAAGAGACAGGGGGACAGAACTAACCAGTAAACTGCACTTTGTGAGCGAGTGACGAGCGAGCGAGGGCCATGCTATCACAATTTCCCTCTGGTACAAAATTATAGGTGGAAACTCGGATATTTAATTGCTGGAGAAGATGCCAAAATAACAGTGTTACGACGGAAAATCTTTTCTAATATGAGTTCGTAACTGAGGCGTTCACCGATTAGAGCCGAGCACTCCCTTGGAGACCTTGAGATTCCAAGAGGCTCCTACGCCTATATGGGTGAGTTTTTAGTTTATAAAGTTTATTTAATGAAAGTATCACATGCAGAAAGAATTTCAACTCTACTTCACATAGTAAAACTATTATCTTCTGCTTAGTGTAGCGGTCGGGCCTAGTTGGGCTGGGCCGGGTCGGGTCGGGCCTGGCCTCTCATTTCCAAACTTAACTGAGAATAAACATTGCTCGCTCGTAACTAGAAAGCACTTGGAAAGGACACACACCTCCGCCAGTACCAATATTTGTGATCTATTGCTGTAATTCCACTTTCTAACCACTCTAATATGTTTACGGTCTCACAAAGGCAATTAATTAATTCTACGATATTAGCCTGCCCTGTTACACACTGTCAGAGAGCTCATACCTCCGCTAATGCCAATACAATGTATTAAATACTCGTATTCCTGCATCCAAATCCGGATCCGAATCTACCTAAAAATCTAATAAACTCTTCCTTGACCCAGTGCCTACCCCTCCATCTGATATTATTGACATTCGATAACGCCCTTTTAATATAATTTGTACAAAAGCAGACAGACACGGGAAAATTCACAGTCTTCATAACTTTCGTTCAACAGCGTTTGGAGAGTTAACACGATTGCCAGCATTCCCAACGGAATGCTGGATGGTCTCCACACTGCTACAACACACTGGCATGTTTCCATTCATATTGTCATGGTGGTTAATGAACATAAAAAAACATAGGATCTCCAAATCTGCGTGTTTATATGGTTTGATGGTAGACCCCATAAAAAGATAATATATATATATATATATATATATATATATATATATATATATATATATATATATATATATATATAAAGGTGTCTTGTACTATTGGTTAAAGAAGCAATTGTGCCAAGTTCTAAGTGAACTGGTGAATAAATAAAGGAATAACACCAAGATGAAAAATTGTTAGGAAGAAAGAAGAAAAAATGGAGAAAATATGGCAGGTCTTCACACGTTGGTGTGGAGACCAAACTACAGAGTAAAAGTAAAACAGACAAACATTTCAGAAGACAGAGCATGAAACAGACGGAGAGACAGGAGATGAAAGACAGAGATAGACGGAAATGAGGACAATGGTGAAAGTATACCAGCAAAGAGGGAAAGAGGCCAAGATGCAAGGAAAGGAAAGAGACAGAGACAGAACTTACAACACGAAGAGAAAGTTACAGAAATGAGGACAGTGGTGGAAGGAGAAAGGGGGGCAGAGGAAGAATAAGGACGCAGAGATAAATGCAGAGAGGGAGGAAAGGAAAAGAAGAATGTAATATGATGAAAATGGGACAGGAGGAAAAGAGACAGAAAGGAGAAAAGGGAGATGAGAGAGAGAGAGAGAGAGAGAGAGAGGTGTGTGTGTGTGTGTGTGTGTGTGTGTGTGTGTGTGTGTGTGTGTGTGTGTGTGTGTGTGTGTGTGTGTGTGTGTGTGTGTGTGTCGAAGGAAAGAGGGAGGAACAAAGAATAGAGAAAATGCAAAGGAAAGCAAGAGAAAGAAAAAATACAGAGGAATAGAGAGGGGACTAAGAGACAGATAAACAATTAAGGAGAAAGAGTAAAAGAAAATAAAAAACGGAATGAACAGACACAACATAGAATAGCAAGGGTAAAGGAGACAAGAAGAGTAAAGAGATAGTTTGGCGAGAGAAGAGTGAATGGCAGAGGCGAGGAATGTGGTTGGGAGAGTATCAGTACGGAAACAAGGCCACAGCAAAATGCCCAGCCACCACCAGTAAACACACTCACTTTTGTATCACCTGGATAGAAAGTGATTGCTGTGAACATCTGAACCTTATACACTGAGCTTCTTGACTCCATTCTGTGCCATTCTGAGCCTTTTGATGTTGCTTTGCTTGGGCTATATTGTCCATTAGTTGGCTGGCCGATTTTGGAATTCTATCTATGCACTGCTCTCACTAAAACGTTGTGTCTGTGATCTCATTCTATGCCATTTGATGTTCCACTGTTTTGAGGTATGTAGGCAAAGAGGTTGGATAGATTTACTTTGGAATACCGTTACCATTCTAGTTTATGAATTACTTTAGATGAACATCCTTTCACTTCTGTATCAACAGTTTCTCCGATTCTACACATTTTTCGAACTCTCTGCCTCTTCCTTCTTTTTTCCCACCCTTTCAGTATTTTGCTCTCTCCCCGCCACCCTCTCTCTTTTCCCTCTTTATTCCCTGTCCCTTTCCCTACAAAAATTTTTCCCTTTTCTCCAACTGTTTTCTTATTTTTTTCTTTTCTTCCCTATCCTTGCCTATTTCCTATCCTCCATCTCTCTTCTCGCCTCTCCACTTTCTCCTCTCTTTCTCAGTCCCGCAATCTATGTCTTCCTTCCCTTTGCAGTTCCTAGTCCGTTCTCTTCTTTCCTCCCAGTTTCTTTCTTTCCCTTCCTACCCACCTCTTTCTTTCAGGCCATTTCTCTTTTAGCCTTCCTTTTTATTCCCCCCCCCCTCTCTCTCTCACACACACACATACACACACACACACACACACACACACACTGCCACCCTCTCTCTCCCTTCTCGTTGCCACTCTCTACATCACCACTGACAGTCGCAACACCCCTTCACTACCACCCCCATCCCACCCCCTCAGTGCCAGTCGGTGATTTAGTGCCGGGAAGGGGCAGGGGAAAGAAGGAAAGAGGACGGTAGGAAGGGGAAAGAGGGGGAAAGGGAGAAGAGGAGAAGGAAAGGGGGAAGGGGAGAAGGGGAGGAGAAGGAGAAGTGGAGAAAGGAAGGGGGAAGGAAGGGGGAGGAAACATAATGTGTAACCTGAACCATAACACTATAACACTGATTTGTTCCAGTTATTTTATCTTCTAGGCCAAACTTTATCACTTCCCGCTGATCATCCAGCATCATTTTTTTCCTAATAGGGTCGATTAATACTGTTTTGAATAGTCTTTCTATAATGTAAATAATAAAGGAAATATCACCCCCTTAAATATAATGACGGCTCTTCTAATTTATTTTCTACTGCTAGCACATGGAATACATTAGGAAGAACGTCTTGTTGCGTTGGAGCGTCAGACATTCCACAATAATCCCTTGGGTAGTATGCTCCTTTTCATGCTTCCTGTCTCGAAAAGATTTAATTTCATTCTTCCTAGGAAACATGTCATTGTAAAGGAGTTATTTGTTGTGAAAATGTATCGAAGAAGAGGTACTGAAAAGCAGCCTCCTTTTCCAAATATACGGGTGTGAGTCATGTAAGATGAACCTCAAAATTTAAAGCTCACGAGTAAACAAAGAGACACACGAAAGACAAGACTGTCATCATCATCATCACAACACAGGCACCGCGTGACAGCTCCGCGGTGTGGCAAAAAGATGGGTAAATAAAAGGAACAAAAACTACGGGGAGAGGAAGAGAGCGACGTTCAGCGACAGACAAAGTGGTTTTAAGCATAATTTTGGCGTCTGAGGTGCTGTCACCTTCCCACACACATATGCGTTCAAACACACACACACACACACACACACACACACACACACACACACACACACACACACACACACACACACACACACACACTCCTCCTTGACAGTTTTGCCCCCTCAATTAATTCTTCTTTCCCTTCTGTTTAATCTCTCTTCTTGTTGTTGTCCTGCTTGTTTTCGTATCTCCCATTTTCCCTATCTTTGTTATCGCCTAATTTCTTAACCATTTTCTCTTCTGCTCCCATCTCCTTCCTTCTCCCTCAATGCCACACTCCCTTAACTACCACTCATCTTCCTTTCCTTCCCCCTCTATTCTTCCTCATAACTTCCTCATAATCTTCTTTCTCACCTCCCCATCCTCATTTCTCCTCACATTCTTAACTTTTCTTTTTCTTCTTTTCCCTCTAACCTTCCTCCCGCCTCACTGCCACACTACACCTACTCTCCACCATCTCCCCTCCCCTGGGTCGAACTCTTCACTGTTTTCTCCATGTATATTTTGGTTCTTCCTCTTGTATATGTGGTTTTTCTTCTCTATTATTCTTATCTCTCCTCACTTTTCCTAATTTCCCCCTCTCTCTGGCCCCCTTCACCTTGACTGTCAAACCTCCCTCCCTTTCCCCCCTCCTCTTTACTCCCGCTTGGTAGACTCAGCGGTAGTGTAGGGGTGTGGGGGGTAGATGTGAGGAAAAGCAGAGGGGAGTAGGAAGGCAGAGCTTGTGGGGCTTCACCACGACACAAGCAAACTCACAAACCCTACAGTACCAGACGTTTACTACCTTTACAGGTTTTTGTAGTGTGCTCTTACTGATGCCAGGCGATTTTTTTCGTCTTAAAGGGGCCCTCTTTTATTAAATGCTCATTGCAGGCTATATGAAACTCCTACAAATCAAGATGACGGCTAGACTCTTTATAATATCGTCTGGGGATATTGTGAATTAAATACTAACATAAAAGACATAATCGTAGCGAAGGATTAATCTCAAAAGATGTTGTCAGGTAACTGGAGAAAAAATCCTCTTAACGACGCCGTTGTACTGAGTTGGTTATACAGGATATTTCTAACAACGGAAAGAAAAAAATTGCAGGCACAAAGAATAAAAAAGAAAGTCATCGTAGTGAAGGATTTAGGAATTTTTTACAATACCTCTTAATCTGAATTTGAATACTTAAGCTTATGGATCAGTAAAAGAAGAATATTAATTGCAACTATAGTGTCACCTTTTATATCAAACGTGATGTAACAGAATTTATTATTCTCTGAGATCAAATGAGGCCCTAGACGAAAGTGATGATAGAATTAGTGGTATAATTGGTTAGATGAGAAAAAAACCGAGTGTATACATCAAGAAGTAAGAGTGTGTGTGTGTGTGTGTGTGTGTGTGTGTGTGTGTGTGTGTGTGTGTGTGTGTGTGTGTGTGTGTGTGTGTGTGTGTGTGTGTGTGTGTGTGTGTGTGTGTGTGTGTGTGTGTGTGTGTGTGTGTGTGTGTGTGTGTGTGTGTGTGTGTGTGTGTGTGTGTGTGTGTGTGTGTGTGTGTGTGTGTGTGTGTGGTGTTGCTGCCTGGCTGTTCCTCAACATAATTTCCATTGAATCTGTTTATCATTTCAAATTTATCTTCCCTTCCTTAATTCAGATCCCCCCTCCTCTCTCTCTCTCTCTCTCTCTCTCTCTCTCTCTCTCGTCCCCTTCTCCCAGGTGAGCCGTGTTACACCTGGATGTAATTAGCAGGTGTAGTCTTGTTTTATTACCTTCACTGCTCATTGATCTCTCACGCACTATTCTTTCTCTTTTTACTCTCTTTTCCTATTCTCTTTCGTTATTTTTCGTATACCCTTCTATTTGTTGACTATCATATTTGTTGACTATTATATGTTTCTCTCTGTCTCTGTCTTTCTGTCTCTGTCTGTCTGTCTGTCTGTCTGTCTCTCTCTCTCTCTCACACACACACACACACACACACACACACACACACACACACACCACAGATCAAAACAGTTTTCCACTCAGACACCTTCTAAGAAGCGTTCACCATTTCCTACCAATATATCACCTGCATTTTACCCCTACATGCCTTACTCATTAGTGTTCCTCATCCTGGGATATATAAATCACAGCTCTTCCTTAACTTATATATAAAATGCAAACAACCAGACAGCATCATATATTTCACATGCGACTGAGGGTTTATTGTGATTTCTTATATTCTTTTCCTATTCTTCAAACTATATATAAGAGACCGTCAACAAAGTAGTTTTATTTTGTTCATATACAGACTGATTACTTTCTTTTTACCCATTACTTTGTTGTTGTTTTATTAAGCACGTCATCTTTTGTCCGTCTTTTTGACTCTTTTATTCTCTCCATGGAAGAAGGAGAGGATAGGGGGAAATGAAGAGGGGGGAAGGAGTTGGCAGGATGCTGGGTGGTGAGGGAAGAAGAGGGAGGAGAAAGGGAAGAGGTGGAAGGAGTAAAGAAACAAGGGAGAAAAGGAGAGTGACGTTAAAGGGGAGGAATGGAAGAGGGAAAACTAAGAAGGAAAGAGGAATAGGGGAAGCGGGTGGGGAAAGGGAGAAGAAGAGAGGACTGAGAGAGAAGGTGCAACACAATGCTCTGTTGCTCTCACCTCCTTTTTTTTCATTTTTTTGTTTACCCTTTAGCTGGTTTATGTTATTTTTATCCATTAGTGGTTTATTACTGGCGCCCCTGTTTTGCTTTTTCCTCTACAATATGATGTCTTCAAATTTCCATTCTCTCCTTTCTCCCTGTTTTATTATTCCAGTGCCTATATACTATCTTTACCCATTTTTCAGCGTTTCCTCCTTCTTCAGTGTTCTTTAACCCCCCTACCACCACTATCCCATTTCTGCTCGTCCTTCATCTACGGTCTTTCATTCCTTTTCTTGACCCTTTCAAAACGACGGCACACTTTGTATTTATTCTTGTTTCCACAAACCTGTATTGAGCCCAGCAGACACTATTTCAACTAAAAGAATTAATTTTAGCCTTCTTAAATTCCATCACTACCAAGATATTTTTATACGCTGAGATACCATGACCTGCTCCACTGCACATTCCCTTCACCTTTTTCTCAATCTTCCTTTTTCATCCATCCTCCATCATTTTCATTTCTGCCCCTCTTTCGCCTGCTTCTCGTCCCATTTAGCAACCTCTTCCCTTTATTCACGACCTCACTTACTTTCGCTTCATCCACCTCATCCTTCCCCTTCACCCAATTTCTAGCGATTTTCTTTCTCTCCATTCTTCTCACAGCATCTTACTTTTCCTTTCTGCTTTCTCCCCTTCACCCCATCCCTAATTTTCTCCCTACACCCTATCGTTTCTCCCCCACTCTACACTCATCCATCCCTCATTCCTTCTCCTCTTCCCCATCTCGTTTTCTCCGTTCCTCATCCTATTCTTTTCACCCCTAACTTCTAATTTCAGTCTTACCCAACACCCGACTCTCGTCACTCGTTTTCCAGTTTTTTTTCTCAAGCCTTCCCCTTCCCTTTCTTCCCATTCCCTCGGCGTCCCTATCACTCATTCCTTCCCCTTCTCCCCACCCTTTAGCCTTATACCTTAACTTCTGTCTTCTTTCTACTTACCCTACTTTGCCCATAGTTTACCCTTCATCATCGCCCCATTCTTCCCTCACCACCCTACTCTCCTGCATGACCCATTCTTCCTACGCTTATCCCACTCTTCCCCTGGCACCTTACCTTTCCCCTCCTTTCCATTTTGTTTCTTCCCTACCTTCCCCGTTCCCTTGTAACTTTCCTCTTCTCCCCGTCCTTTCCTCTTTCCTCCTGCCCTCTGCTCCCTAACCCTTGTCCCGAACTCTACCTTACTTTGGTCATTCCCTCTTCTTCTGTTCCCTCTTCTTACCTTCTATCACCATTTCCTAACCCCGTCATACCTACCTTCCCCTTCCCTTTCCCTTTTATATCTCTCGCTTGTAGTTTGAGTGAGACAAGTAAAGTGTGTCAGTGTGAGGGTACAAGAGTGGCCTGACAGGTGATGTGTAGTGTGAGTGATATGCAGTGTGAGGGAGTGAGAGAGGTGAAATATGTCAATGTGAGGGAATGAGGTGTGCAGTGTAAGGAATGAGATATGTAACGTGAAAGAATGCAGAAAAATGTGAGACAGGGAGTGAAGCAAATTATGTCAGTGTGATGGAGTGACTGGGGCAAAATGCGTCAGTGTGAGGGAGCGAAGTTAATCATTTACAGAGAAGGAGTGGGGTCAAGCATACGGAAGGGAGTGAGATACAGTGCGGCTGAATGAGGGAGTGAATGAGGTAAATATATAGTGTGAGAGAATGAAGGAAGGAATGAGGTAAAGTGTGTCAGTGTCAGGAAGAATACAGGCGGCCTGACATGTGGCGTGCGGCTATCACCCTAACATCTCCTGCGCCAGTATGCAAATATTCCCCCCTCTTCCCCCCTCCGGTAATTACAAACAGCGTCCTTCCGTCGGCTTAACTCGTCCTCTACGGTGCCACTCATATTTTTCAACTAGTTCTGTACGATGCTGTATTGATATTTTACTGTAGCTACTAGAAAGAGTTACATTCTGACAAGGAGAATTTCGAACATGATGGGTTAGATACAGCCCACAGCTCCTTAACAACTAGGGTGCTTTCTTAAACTGAATAAAATCGTCTGGTAGCAGAGAGAATTCGACTAGCATGATTTTCTGGGAGGGAAGTAATTAGCCCCTTCAGTCCGATGTCGTATTTTTAATTTTATATTTGTCATTTACAGATGTCATTACTCAGCTTATTAGAGATCCTTCAAACTAGAGGAGTTAGATATAGCTTTAATTAACTTCTTCATAACTAGAGCACCATCTAAAGTAAGTCAACGACACCAACGAGTTAAGTTGTTACATGGGCACAGTAGCTGACCAAAACAGAATAAAGGAAAAACAAAAACAACGGAAAAAAAACAAAGGCATAAGGCGGAAGTGTCCCCTCTCAGCTAACGATGATGTAGAGGAGGATGAGTTATTAGACACGTCACGGGAGTCATGCAAGGCTATCACTTCTGGGTCACGCTGATATAACACCTGCTTTATCTTAATGTATGTGAGATCGGGGACGTGTTAAGTGGCTTTATGGGAAGTATTAAGTGGCTTTATGGATTGTCATTATTACCGATGGCTTATCTCGCAACACATCAGCAAACAATCTCGGCCGATGGTATAACAGTTCCTTCATGTTATTAGACGTTAGATCAGGGACGTGCTAAGTGGTGCTATGGAATGTGTTAAGTAGCTTTATGGGAAGTGTTAGGTGGATATGAGAGGAGTGTTGAGAGGCTTTATGGGGAGTGTTGAGTGGCTTTATGGGGAGTGTTGAGTGGCTTCATGGGACGTATTATATATATTATGGATGATTATTACGGATGTGCCTAGCAAGTCATGTAACAACCACTATATATTAATCGACGTAAAATCCGGGGAGGAGGGGTAATTTCTTTTTCTTTTAAGACATGCTAATGGCCTTATGTATGATTTTTCCTGGATTTCCTCGCAACATATGCCCTTAGTCTGAACAGTTACAGACATATGGCTAATTCCCAGTAGTAGCCTAACTTAAGTATATGGTCACAGGAAAGGTAAATATTCGGAAGTGAATAATCCCCATGCTTCTTGTCCTTACTGCATTCACGAATCCTAGTTAAAAAGACACCGTATCACAAGGTATTCTGTACATCCCCAGGGCGGTGAAGTTACAAGTGAGGAGGGGTTGTACTCCGGTATGGTAAGGTTAAGAGTGTCGTGATAAGGTGATATGAGGTGTTTGAGGTGCAGTATAGTGTGGTGAGGTTGCAATGAGAAGAGGTGAGGTGTTATGATGTATGGTGCTGAGGCTATGAAGGTTGCTGAGAAGCATTATTGGAGTGGGTACTGTGGAGAGCTATAATTGTCATGGTGACATGAGGTGACGTTACAAGTGAGGTAGGGTGCTGTGGAAATGTGTGGCAAGGTCGTGTGATGAGGTCTGGGGAGATGTTAAGAGCCTATGTGTGTTCTGGTGAGGTTATGAGTCTCAGGATGAGGTTATGACTGAGTGAGGCGGTGTGTTGTGGAGAGCGTGTTATGGCTCTTGCGCCGGTCGTGAATGATTGATGAGCACTGGGACGCTCACGGAAGGTTTGGGTCACGGGTAATGATGTGTTCTGAATTGTTCGCACTTCTTTATACCTGTACGTGTGTGAAATACTGGCCAATTAAGAAGAGAATGAAAGGTGCTATGCGTGTTGCACGGATGCATAAAATATTCGGCCAGGCTTGCGCCATCATCTTCATCATTATCATCATCATTATTTCATGGATACATTTAATACTGGACCATATGCGTCCTGTTATTATCATCATCATGATCATCACAGCACGTATGTCTACAACATCAGACTAATTTTGTTACCGCCATCATCATCATCATCACCATCATTATCATAATCATCATGTGTTGATCCACTGCAGAATGAAAAGCTCTCAAACTTTCTCAACATTCATCTTTAGTTTGTTAATCTATTTCATCCAAAAACAACATATCAACGGATGTCATCTGCCCACATGATTCTCTGCTTAAACTTTCACTCTTTTACATCATTGTCACTCTGCTCCCTTAGTCGATTCTCTTGAAGACACAACATGTCTATCTTTTGCCAGTCTCGTAATGCCCCTTGCGAGGAGGAGCTCAAACTAGACTAAATTATTCCCTGATATTTAAGGGTATGGGTCGGGCTGGCTCCCCTGATTTCATTACATGATCAAAAGGCCTCCAACTGTATCCTGAGGAATCGAATAATTTAGCGCAGCATATGATGTCAGATGCCAACGTGCATAAACGTTCAGTACAACCATGAACGTCTATTGAAACAGTACTGTGACACACACACACACACACACACACACACACACACACACACACACACACACACACTTACTTCCCTAACACACAAAGCAGTTGCCGCCACGTTGAACATACCACTGGATTTGTTACAAAACACCCTTCATCCTCACCCGCCTTCCTCAATGGCCCTCAGAGATCAACCCTTCTATTGCCTTCCGCTCGTTTTATTTCAGTCTTTGGCTTTTGGGACTAATAGTAGCAGTTTTCGTTATTACATTGTCCGAAGAAAAAATGTACTGTTTTTCTCTGTTTCATTTTGGTTTTGATTCTCTCCTTCTGACCAGTGCTCCTCGACATGGCCTCGCGCCTTATTTCTGGCGATATTAATCTAAAAATTACAGAGCATCTACCTGGACCTCGGATCTCAAGACGATTTCCTCAGATTCTCGGTTAATAACTTCTAACTTATTTTAGAGCCATCAAAAGTATAAGAAAGTCTTGAAAGTAACTACCAAAGGATGGTCGCAAAGTCATCAGACATTAAAAGATCATTTGGATGTCATTTGTTTGGTTCCCAACTCAGTTACGGCTAGAAGGAAGCTCGATTCGAAAGGGCTCTCTAGCATGTTTGTTTTGTGATATTTTCAGTGTATACGAGTTACTAGGATAATGAAATATATATCTATATACATCTATATCTATCTGTCTATCTATCTGTATATCTATATCTATATCTATATATCTATACCTAAATCTGCATCTCTCTCTCTCTCTCTCTCTCTCTCTCTCTCTCTCTCTCTCTCTCTCTCTCTCTCCATTTATTTATTTATATATGAAATGACATAAAAGAGCAATCTTCGGGAAATGTCAGCATTAGTTGGCAAATGTTGCCATTTTAGTTGGTAAAAAATGGTATTGTATGGGGGGGTTCTTAACTTCTGTTCATCATCATCATCATCAGCATTACTACCACTATCTTCATCCTAAGCCAGTTTGCACTGTTGTAACTTGAATATATAGGATCCACAAACAGGAATAAACATTGTTCTATATACGAGTAGACTAACTGTCATTTCAATGTTCTGTGAAAATTGGCCACACCTGCGTATATCCGTCTTTCTGGCCTTTGAACTTCTTGTTCCACCTTATGAATGTTCATAACTGAAAAAAAAAGAGGGAACGTTTTATTCTTTCTTTATTGTCATTATCATCTTAAGGTGAAATTGCATACAAAAAGAGGAACATAAAAAAACATATCAAAGCAGGAGAACTATCAAAACACCATGCATTGTAAAGTGCGTCGCTCTTTCCTCTTTTTTTTATCTTACCCATTCCACTGAAAACAGCCAGAATACAGTATGGTGATGATGATGATGATGATGATGATTAAATATTTTTGCCAGATGCAAGTCTCTCCACCATTACTGATGGTGATGACGATGATGATGATGATTATATTACAGATGATGCCGATGGTCATCACAGTGATGCTTATACCGATATTTATGACAAAAATAATAACGATGCTTATGACGATGATGACGCCGGTGAGAAAACTAAAAATTTCTGTGGCGTAGTAAGGAATGAGCGGCGGAGCGAGGAATGTCTCTCGTCTCTGTTTTTATGTTATTTCACAGGCATTTTTTCAGGCCACGTGATGAGGCAGGTGGCGGGGCTGGGGTGGGGTAGGTGAGGGAGAGGATGGGAGTTGGGGAACAGGAAAAGAGAGGGTTAAAGGGGGCTTGCATGGAGGAGAAGTGGGGCTTGGGAATGGGAAATGTTGTGTGGGGGACGATGGGAGAGGAACGTATGCGTGGAATGTGAGGAAACGAAAACTGAGGAAAGCGAACGAGGTCATGGGGAGGGGAAAGGAGATCTGGGATATTAGGAGGGGATACTGGGGCCAGGACGTGAATAGGGGAGAGGAGGTATGGGATGTGAGGAGAGGAGATTTGGGAGAAGGGATAGTGTTTTTTTTGGAGGGATGGGGGGGGGGGAGGTTGTGGGTGTGGGGAAGAAGAAAAGGAACCTGTGAAACTTGGAAAGGGAAAATGATGTGTGGAATGTTTGGAGTGGGTAGGAGGTGCGAGGGAGAGGAGGGCGGCGCGGAGTGGGAATAAGGGGAATTGGGAAAGGGAAAAGGTGTGAGGGTACCTGAAGGAAAGGTTAGAGAAGGGAGAGGGGCTGTACAGGAAGGGAAAAGGATATATGTAAGAAGAAAAGGGTGTAGAGGAGGCGGTAGCCAGAGTACAAGTAGTAAGCCATGGTAGTATTTTCACAGATGTCTAAAACCTTATGGAGTTAATAATAGCAGCATATCCACGTGTGACAATACCAGTGAAATGGTTAATTTGGAGTGTAAGAAATATGGAGCCATGTTATCTTCAATTGTTGTATGAAAGTGACAGGGATTAACGACGAGAAAAATACGTCAATTCGACAGAAACGGTGAAAAAATGAACTGATGAAGGGAGTGTTAAGATATGGGATCCTGTTAGTATTTTAGATAGACGAATAAAATCGATTGGCGTGAGCAAGAGAAAAATACCTAAGAATAATTCCAAGAAAATAAGGAACGGGTTGTACGTGGTATTTTCCAAAATCCAAAGAAATCGTCTGCATTTAGAAAGAAAAAATATCTACATCTAAGCCTAACATCAGCGAAACATTTCAGCTAGTGTAAAAATATGTAATCATGGTAGTAAGGTCACAGTGATTTTAACCTCTGACCTATTGAGATATATAATCCTGTCACTCTGATGAAACTGATGGTAAAATTTCACGTCTATATTGAGCAGTGTTATCGAGCTATCCTACCCTTTTGATATCGCAGGGATCTAGACAGCTGACCTTACACCTGAAGGAGAGGAAAATTCAAAACTCTATCCTGATCGTCAATACACTTTCACCAGCTTAGCCAGTCACTCTACTGTATAATAGTTCATTTGATTTGGTCTTAACCTTCCCAGACACTGTTAATTTAGTGGTGTCAGTGAGTTAAAGCCCTGCCATTTATTATCCAAACCCAATATATAAGGACTCTATCAACCATTTCTGAATATCACAGCGCCTTGAAGAATTTATATTATAGAAACTGTAAATACATATTGGAAACACTTCACAAAACATTATTTTAATAAGCCGTAATAATTTAACCAATTTATTAAACTTTTTGTCAAGCAGGATGTCACTTTACCCCTTAATTCTACTTACTGCCAAGTGATATTATTGCACTGTCATATAAAATTGTAATCGTTAATCCTTTTGGAGAGCTGGACTTCGTTTTGTTATTCTACAGTACCTACTACCAAACGATTAGATTCAACTGAAGTGAAGCCATGTTCAATAAAGTATTAAATTTCTATGGTGACTGCTACAACACGGATTTAGCGGATGAAAAAATGTATCCGAGAGCACAATAGGGCAGTGAGGAAGCAGAGCCGCGCTACTGAGAATGAGTGAGGCAACGAAAAAAAAAAAATCTCTGGCATGGAGCGAGCACTTGTAACCTCATAACGGAGCTCATAACGACGTGGTAACGAGGCTGCCACACTACCTGCCTATACCTACCCCACTAACATACCAACCTTCCTATACCTACCTCACCACCAGACTACCTACTTATACCTATTCCACCACCAGACTACCTACCTGTACCTATACTTACCCCACAACCAGACTACCTACCTATGCCTATACCTACCACACCACCAGACTATCTACCTACCTATACTTACCCTACCATCTGAGTACCTACTTACCTATTATACCTTCCTCACAACCCAATGCAACCTACTTTACCAACCAGCCACATCTCCTGTCTGCCTACCTACCTACCTATACCTACCCCATCACCAGACCACCCCGACGGAGGGAGTGCCAGCCCGCCTCCACCTTGGCACTCGGGCACCCGCGGCACTCTTTGATCTTACTGCGACACTCTCCCTCCCCCACCCTCTTTCTCTCCCTTCCTCTACTCTCTTTCCCTCCCTTCCCCTCCATCTACCCTCTCCCCCTCTCCCCTCTTTCTCCCTACCCTTCCCCTTTCCTCGCCATTCACAGACGCTACTGACGTGTTTGTATCGTGCTCTAACACTCGTTGTCTGGGGGTGGTCAGAGTATAATATTAAAGATATTGTTGCCTGACCTACAAATGGATTAACGTACTGTATATAAACTCTTAATTTCATTGTGCCGTGAGTTCTCAGATCGAAGAAATTATACCAGCACAGTAACAGTTCCGTCTCTGGTTATAAATTCTTCAGTCAACTCAGACAGATGCATGACTCTTGGTTGGGTAAGAATCTTCTTCACTTGAGGTGAATCGTCTGCCGGCTGCCAAATAAAGATTTTCATCTTACACTTTTTTTTTTTTTTTAATGAAAATCCATCATTCTCATTTCCTAAAGAAATTCTTCTCCTCCGATGTTTTCCTACACTTCAGCTTGCTTCATCGGTTAACTTAACTGTTTCGTATTCTAGATACAATCACACGATTTTATTTTGATTATGAGAACCTTCTCGAACCACTGGTGTTAGATACAGCTCTCCTTTACCCGTTCAGAAGAGGTCTTTTGAAAGGTAGCAAGATCTGATTCAAGATATTCAAGGGACTATCGTTTCTTTTATTATCCATTTGTTCCTTCCTTCACCCTTACTTGGTTCTTTGTTTTCCTCTCATCCCTCCTCACCTTCTCTACCCCAACGGCACTCAGGTACCCTCCTCCTCCTCCATGTCTCACTCTGCCTAGTTACCTTTTTTCTAGCCACGTCTTCGAAAGCTTCACGTTTTTTTACAAGGACGCAGCTACTTTAATCTTTTTGTCACTCGTTCACTTCCTCCTTCCGAACTGTCGGCCATTGTCTTTTATTACTTCGAACAAGAGCGGAATAGTATATAAGGCGCTGAACACTCCCGGGATTCTATGGCTCGCTCTTAGCTAATCCAACTGTCTGGCGTTAGCTGGAATATAATACTAGATCTGTCTCGACCATGAAAGGGTCAGTGTTGTCAGTACGAAAATTCCCAGGCTTCTCCCTCTTAGCAGAAATAAATAATCTAGCGATACCTGAAAGCCTGTACACGACTTGTCCTAATCATGAAAGGGTTAATGAAGCACATCTATAATTTATTTTCAACTTACTATAATCATTTGGTGTTAGCAGGAGTAGAATAATAGAACTGTCCTTGCCATGAGAGGGTAAATATAAACATTAAGGAGTACACCGGTATGCGTCTCAACCATACATTTTTTTTTTTTTGAATGAGATGCTAACTTATCTAACATTTAATGCGCGCGCGCGCGTGCGTGCGTGCGTGCGTGCGTGCGTGTGTGTGTGTGTGTGTGTGTGTGTGTGTGTGTGTGTGTGTGTGTGTGTGTGTGTGTGTGTGCGGAGAGATAGATAGATAGATAGATAGATAGATAGATAGAGAGAGAGAGAGAGAGAGAGAGAGAGGGGTGGCAGAAATTGTGGACCAGTGTGGTGAATTTAATTGTGAGCGATGTTTTAGTGCAAGGTATGTGAAGTGTGGGAGTGTGAAGCTTGACAAGTAAAATGTTTCATAAAGCGTAACAGCCTCTTTCACAGCACAAACGTATATGTTTAGTTTACAAAGGAACCGTCAGACAAAAGGAGATAGAAATTTTAATGGCCCCTCAACAGGATTTTTTTTTTTTTCCGACTTCCTCAACACAACATCTTATTAATCATGAAAGACTTTCCAGGCCCTGAGGGTATATGTTGCATTCCACACCATTCATGATCCTCTAACACAAAACTTAATTAGTGTAGGCTGCTGCATCTCTCCTCCTCTCTGAAATATATCGCTCTGAACGTGTGACTTGCTCTCTTCATGATACTTTTGTTATTGTCAGATGATTTTTTCCGCACTGAAAGCGTCAGCATTGCATTTCGTACCATCCTTTACCCTATAAGACAAAAGCTAATTGCAGATGACATTTGCATCCTTTTATTCAACTTCAGAACATATGCCCTTCTCGTTTTAATCCATCTTATTTTTTTACACTGTTCATGTTTCCGATTAACGATTTTATTCAGCTTCAGGGGGATCTCTTGTACTAAGGAGGGTAGTGTTTTTTCCATATCATCCCTGACTCTCTAACACGAAACATATTTAAAGACGGCACTGTATACTTCTTCCCCTCGAAACTGTATCTTATTCATTCTATGAGCCCTGCAACCTAGCCCTTTCCTTTGTGTTATTCATACTGATACAAGAAGATTCGTTTCAACCCCCAAATATCCTCTCATAGTGAAAGAGTCCATATTGCCGTTCCTACCCTCACTGACCCCTTACACGAAAGATAATTAGACACGACAGCTGCATCCTTCTTCTTTTCTTAATGTATACTCTCAATCTGTGACCCCTTCAAGCCCTCCTTCCCCTTTGTTTGTTTTATTTTTATAATTCCTACATGCTTATATCCAACCCTAAAAGTCTATCGTGGCGGAAGGAGTCAATGTCATACTCCATACTAATTCTTGACACTCACGTAGTACGTTTTTTATCAAATTCTTGGGAGACTTCTCATAGTGAGGGGGTTAAATCAGTGTATATACCATCCCCGAAGCACTAACAATATGTAAAGTTTTCAGAAGTACCAGGATTATCCAAAAAAGTATTCTCCTCAAGCTATTACCTTTATCCTTTACAGTAGTCTTGTTTCCCAAAGACGATTTTTAATCGGCTTCGGAGAAACTTTTCGTGATGAGGGGGTTAATATCGTAATTCAAATCTGCCCCTCTAATATGAAGCATAATGAAAGACGGCAGGTGCATCCTTCTCCCCTTTCATTATATTCCCATAACGTGTAGCCCCTTCTTGTACATTACTCCTGCTACCGAGAAACGATTTTATTAGATCCAGAAAGGCCAACTTAGAGTGAAACAGCCGGTGTTGCTAATGAAGTTCATATCCTCTTTTAGCACGAAAGCCAGTTAAAGACGGGAGTGCATCATTCTTCCTCACTAATCAGCTCTTACACCCGCGACCCCCTTAGGCCTTCCTCTACTCTCTGTTTATGCTCTTCTTGCTACCGCCATGTGGTTTTATTCGCAGTGAGAAAAGCAGCATTACAGTTCATAGAATTCCTGACTCTCCAACATGAAGCATAATTAAAGTCAGCAGCTGCATCCTTCTTCCCCTTCAGTGTAGTGTATCCTCTTAAACCCTTCCTCCCTTTCTGTTTATTTGCCGAGATGCCCAGATTTAATCAGTGATAACCTGGCTTCAACAAATCCTCAGGGGGGCGGGCGTGATGGTATCGTAACTTCACACAAACAGCGTCAATGTTCCCTCGACGGCCCGCTAAACAAACTCCTTAACCCTTTCTGCTGGAGAATCTCATTTTGTTTTTCTTGCTGCTGCTAGCAGGCGATTCCAGTTTACTGAAGAAGAATATTTAGTGATGCAGAGTTTAATGAAGAGTGTATGAAACTCATTTAGACAGAAAAAAAAAAATCTAAAATGCACAGAATCGTCTGAACCCGGCAAGAATTAAACAAAAGTTAATCTGATTGAAAGCTGAAGGGGATTCAAAGATCGGCACTTGTCCTGACGTGAAACATAAAACCCTCCAGCTCAACGGCGGCTTTTCTGTTCCATTCCATTCTTACTACGGCCAATCAGTTTCATTCCACTTAGGACAGTATTGTGAAACCACTAGAAACACTCTCCATCAGCTCCGAAAGTTCGATTACGTCTTATCGTGTTTTGTCATCTGTACAGTCAAACATTTCCTCAGATTTACCCCTTCAATATGGCTACGTCTTTTTCATTGGAGTTAGGCTTATATTTTCATCACAGTTAGGTTACCATTACATAACTTAATCTGGTAAAGACCCTTAATCGCGAAGAGGTTCGTGAAGGCTATATCTAACTTCTCCATTGCGAAAATATTCTCTTCAGCCGATTATAATTGCCTATGAAAGCATGAGTATAAAGTATGTCACCAGACTGCAGGGGCTTACAGTGATCCCAGTCTGTGTTAATCCTTTCAATTCAGTGATGCTTTACTTCATTCTTGCTACCACCATATAATTTAAGGAAGATTTTGAGACAGCTCTCATGAGGGAATTAAAAGTCCAAAGACAGTATAATTCAGGGACAAGGTCTGAAAATAGGTGGTGGCATTAATCCCTTTAGCCTGGTGTCGTGTTTTATTCGTTTATTCCTGCGACCTTCAGAAGATTTTGTCGAAGTTAAAAAAGGCGTATCGTACTGAATGGACTAAACGAAAGCTATAGCCAATCCCTTCAGTTCGAAAAGCCAATCCTAAAGTTCATCATATCGTCAGCAAAGAGAAAGATCAAAGCGGTATGTATATCAGTTGAGTGAAGGTGGTTATATGTATTTCCCGTAGGAAAAGTCCATCTTGATTGTATCCTGACTTCATACGAACAGCGTCAGTCTTACTTCGAGGGGTCGTAAAAAAAAAGTACTAGAAGGACCTCATTGTGTGTGTGTGTGTGTGTGTGTGTGTGTGTGTGTGTGTGTGTGTGTGTGTGTGTGTGTGTGCGTGCGTGCGTGCGTGCGTGCGTGCGTGCGTGCGTGCGTGTGTGTGTGCGTGCGTGCGTGCGTGCGTGCTTGCAAGTGCGTGCGTGCGTGCGTGCGTGTGTGTGTGTGTGTGTGTGTGTGTGTGTGTGTGTGTGTGTGTGTGTGTGTGTGTGTGTGTGTGTGTGTGTGTGTTCTACTCTGGGCTATAGACTTGACAACCAAGACAAAGCAGTCCTCCTACATGTCACCTTCCTTCAACTGTCACCACTTTGGCACTATTAACCACCGCCCATACTGAATACACACTTAGGCACTCTCATTCAGGACTACCTTAATGGCCCTGGAGGGAATCATTCAGTGACATGTAGGTGAGTATTGTGAAAGATCAGTAAATTATGCTTTAACAAAAATCAAATACAGCGCTCATACTGTTCCTTGCCCCAGTTAGGGATGAGACTCGCGCCCTTTCAGACCACCTCCAAACCCACTTGACCACCTCCCTTCTCCTCAGTCCTGGTGTAGCACATTATTCACTTCATTTCGAGAGGTCCTTTTCTAAGGGAAAAAAAAAAATAATCGCAGTGAGTTAGTTTAACGTCTTCCCTCCAATGGCGTATTTCTTAATTTAGTCTTGCTATTTTCAGAGGATTTGTTCAGCTCAGAAGAGACTTCCAAAACTCTATATACAAGTCACTAATCCATTCTCTACTATTAAGTTGTTCTTGTTAGTCTGAATAAAATCGTATGGTGGTGGTCTCATTAAAATTAAAATTATGTCACCGAATATGAAGGGCTTAAATGAACTTGCTTCGAAACAGAATAAAATAGTTCAGAGGTAGTCTCAACAAAATACCCATCCGAAGGCATCAAAATAAAAAAGGCTAACAGGCTGATGCACAAGCCTGATCATAGCCACTGTTCCTAATCCATTTATATTTCATTTATTAGAGAAATGTTTTACTTGTGGTTGGAATGACGACTTTTGTTTTATATCGCACTTCACGTCTGAGTTAGTTTTTTTAAAAGGTTATTTGACGCTTCGCGCTTCAATATTATCATCGATCGTAGAGAGAAAAATACGTTTATATAAGTGTTAGAGCCATGAAAATAGTGTAGTAATCATGCATGTAGAAATTGACAGTTTCTCGTGGCCTTATGAGCTTTTTAGCGCCTCTTTCTTAGCAGGCTCTTAATGCATCCGGAATTTTAATATTATCTGGTATGTTGTTTTTCATACCTATGTATTAAAAATATAAAGAACAGACAAAGGAATATTAAGTTCCAGTGAGTAAAATAAATCACTGTGGAAAATCTGCCATACCCACTTCACATCTCCGTGGTCTAAACTTGCTATTTCCATATTGAATGTTGTGAGACGCAGCAAGAGCTGAATATTAGATTCTAAAATTGGTCACGAAGCAGTACTAACAAAAGGAGGCCGTACCGTAGTAATGTACTCTCTTACTCAGCTGCTGAGCTACGTGGAATAAGCTGCAAAAGGAGGAAAATCCCCACTATGTTAGATGTCAAACCTATAGTGAGGTTTTAAACCGACAAGGGTAAGTTTTCCAAATCCGAGGCTTTGGCAATAAATATCAATCCGCCAAAAAAGATATTCGAGGAGAAATCCAGGTAAAAGTGTAACAAGGCCCGCCCAACCGAGGGAGCATCACACGGTAAGGACGCCTCATATTTATAGCCCAAAGATCAATAACATTAACCCCGACGTACAAATCAAGTGGCGAAAATGGCACTGATAATCCAGGTCGTGATGGATATCTTCATGAGTCAACACCATGATTTACGATATCCATAAATCCTGACGCCAGACGGAGAGCGTGTATGCAAATTGCGAGGTCCATTGATCCACCCTGGCGAAGCTGTCAATATATAGAGATATTATGTAGATTTACGTCACATGAGTACACGGGCTGGTGGCCTGCCTTGCATGCAAGCTGGAAATATTAGGTCTTTCTCGGGTTTCAGTTTTGGCTAAAGTGTGGGATGAAGCGGCTTTGGAAATTTCCAGAAACGTCTTTATCCTCTTCCGGTTGGTAAAGCCAGTGTAGTGATGTTAGTTGTGGTTTATAATGTATGAAGCCATCACAGCAGCGACAGATCATAACACTTATTTGTCTTTATTTCAAAAGTGATGACATCCTCAGAAAAAAAAAAAAAAAAAAAAAGACTTTCGTAGACATTGCGATCTTTTATTTTCTGCCACCATCACGTACGACACTAAATGCACACTCTTCTTACTCACGGTACCCAGACAAGCTGTGGCAGGGCTAAACTAAGATGGGACTAGGTGTCAGCGATAGTCCTGGCAACAGCTTATATCAAACAACAGTACCGTACTTGCACCTTCGGAAGCAGTTTTCATTGAACCCTTCAGTTCTAAGACGTCCTTACTAAAGTCTTCCGGCTAACACCAGACTAATGTATTCAAGGATGTTGGAAAAGGATTAAGGCCACGGAAAACAGCAGGCACAAGGAGTGAACATGATACTGAACCCTTATGAAGATCTTAGATTTACAACAGCCGCCGTCACGGCTATAAATACATGACAGTACTGCAATCATTAGTAACATCAAAGCACAATATTTCTATCATCACTGTAACCATAATCCCCTTGATTATTGTACGCAAATTACACTACAACACCCTTTACCAGTCAACGCAATACATTATCCAAAAGACAAACATCATCTTTTTATAATTTCTAAGCTTGAGTGTTCTAGGGTAAAAATATTCTGTTCAACAGAAACGTTATCTAAGGGACAGGAGACAAAAAAGAATATTGTCCTAGTATTCCCTGCGTCTGGTGAAAGATGAGTAAGAGGTGCAGTAAGAGGGTTTGGGAACATATCTTATTTAATGACGTGATGCAGAGATCCCACATCTCAAAGACTGTGCTGCAAATAGCCTCGACCTAGGATGAAGGGTAGTTGGCGGGGGAGTGAGCTGACTTTATACTTGAGGCCTAGTTCACTCTCAGTTTGTGTTACTTGTGTCATTATTTTATATCTCATCTAAAATAAATGTAGAAACTTGAGTTGTGGCGATGGTGGTGACGATAATGATAATGATAATGATGATGACGACGATGACGATAACGATGACGATAACGATGACAATGACAGTGGCCATGACAGTGAAGATGATAATGATAGTTTATACGTAACCAACACTCACACGCAATTTACTCCTGAAAAACAAGGAAAAGTGTAAAATGATTAAATAATTCAGTCTTTTTTGGTCATTTTGTGGGAGAATGAATTAATACTTTAAAGATTGCCTGTCGCATCAAACTCACACAAGTAAACGTTTTAAATACAAAAACATCTTGCAACAGAGCATTAGAAAATCTCCTTGAAGTAAGAGATGGAAATTTTGCACTCTGAGGTGTAACTGTGAAGTGCTTTTAAGGTGAAACACTGTGATGTGTGGCAGTGTGAGGTGTGGCATTGTGACATGTGGCAGCATGTTGGTTGACAGTGTGTGGTGTGGTTGCTTGCGGTGTGATAATGTATGGCGTGGTAGTGCGAGGTGTAGCAGTGTGAGTTGTGGCAGTGTGATGCATGGCAATATGAGGTGCGCAAGTATAGTGAATGTATGAGGTGTGACATTGTGAGGTGCAGTGGCGTATGGTGTAGTAGCGTGTCCTGTGATAGTGAGATGTGGTACTTTCTGGTGTTTGCCCGTGTGGTGCGGCAGTTTGTGGCGTTATTCTATGTGATATGCAGTGTGTAAAGTTGAGCTGCGTAGTGTGACAGTGTGTGAAATTGTTCTGTGTTGGGTGCACTGTGTTAAGTTGTTCTATGTGGTGTGTAATGTGTGAAGTTGTTCTATGGGTGTGGCAGTGTGTGATTGTTAAGCGTGGTTTGGCAGTGTGTGGAGCTGTTCTGTGTTGTGTGGCAGTGTACTGTACAATGTGGCAGTGTGGGGTAAAATTTGGGTGAAAGTAGCCTGGTATGGTGTGTTATGGCAGTGTAAGGGGAATGCAAGGTGTGGTCAAGACTTGTACAACACAGGTACATTTTTAACGTTCCGTGTAGACTGAACAGGGGGCAACTGTTTGGCACGTTCACGTATTCAACAGATTATATACCTGCATTCACACATATCCAGGTGATGTCAGCGTGATAGATAATATTCCCTGATACGGAATAGCTGTTTTATCCAGTGCACGAGAACTCTATGTTGGTGAGACTGGAAGACAGATGGTGGCGTGATGACAATGCTGTGTTGACATTTGGTGTTGACTTTGCAGTTAGAGTAAATATATAACCCTCATTTCTAATTTCCATAAAACTGAACTAATATATCGAACATGAATTTATTTCGTACATATAAGTACATTTCCGTATAAATACATATATTAATATATGAATATATTCGAATATACATACAAATTTTATTTATTTATTTATTTATTTCTACACTGTCACAGGAACGAAGTAGACATTACATTTCTCCCCCAAAATAATGGAAAATTTTTCACTATAATCCAAAGCAACTTAAGTTTCTCGCTAAAGAATGAACAAAGGAAAGATGGCTAATGACAAATATGATGAAACTTGGACTAACTCTGATCTCAGAAACTCCTCAAATAAGGGCAAAGGGTTATTAATTAATTTATCGGAGAGTAACAGGTACGTCTCTCATCATCATCGTCATAATATCTTCATAATCATCAACGCAGAACCTTATCTTATATCTTAAACTGACTGGGTAAGATTTATAAACTGTAGTAGGAAACACAAAAGCATGAAATACAAGTATCAGGAGAACTCAGCGAAATGTGGACATGCATCCATTCGCTCACCGTTTGAACCCTGGATACTCTATGTTCTTCGCCACTAAAATGAAAGCTCAATCAGGTCTCCACCGTTCACTGGGTAATATCAAACGAAAACTGAATACAGTCGTCAGGCGAGAGCAACAACAGTATATTAAAGATGGCACAGGACTAAAAGAATTAGTAGGGAAATTGTTTTAAAACCTTCATAACAAGAGGTTTCTAGCACGGAATATAACCCGCAAGGTGGAAAGAAGAGCAAAATGTTCGTAAAATGATGGATTCATAGTGAAAGTGCAAATAAAAGATAAAGAAAATAAAAAGAGAGGTGTTCGAATTAAGAAAAGACTAGAGGGGACTATGAGGTGCTTAACAAAAACTGAATACGTCATTGTACTGAAGGGGATAAGGGTAGAAAAATCAAGAGGGCAAGTGAGGGGAAGGGACAGTGGAAGGAAAGTGGCGATTATCACAAATCAAAGCCTAGGCAAAGATGGAAGGTGTCAATGCACTGAGCGAGTTAAAGATTAAAAAACATTAGAAAATGTAAGAAGGACAGGAAGGGATAAAAACTAAAAGTAATAAGGCGAGTGAAAGGAATCGTAGAGGTTAAATGTTAAATAAATATTGGGCAAGTAAGGAGGACTTGAACTAAGGGTAGGAAAGGGGACTATGAGGGGACCCGCGGCTTGACAGACATAGATGGAAGACAAACAGCGGCTCCCGAGCGGTTTATTTGTTTACAGAGTTCTGGATCACGTCACGACCCCAACACTTGATTGGCTGTGACGGTGGGGAGGAGGGGAGAAGGGCTATGGAAGAAGGGGACAGGGACTGAAGAGAAGGGCCTGATGGAGAAGGAGGAGGAGGAGAGGGAGAGGACTGCAGAGAAGGGACTGATGGAAGAGGGGGGGGGGAAAGCAACGGGTGTAGGAGGAAATTTTGTAGACATATTTCATTCTCATAATACAATGAATTCGTTTTTAGATCCAAAATGACCATTTCAAGCGTGCGTGTGTGTGTGTGTGTGTGTGTGTGTGTGTGTGTGTGTGTGTGTGTGTGTGTGTGTGTGTGTGTGTGTGTGTGTGTGTGTGTGTGTGTGTGTGTGACAGTTTAGCTGTTGCATATTTCACATATACCTGCCATAAAGACCCCAATAACTCGTACCATCATGCTCCCACTCCATGCTATGAACTCCCTCGCCAGTTCACGCTCACTAAATGCCATACACAAACACCCGCTCACCAACAGCCCCACACCAACAACCCCACACCATTGCTTCCACAAACACTCCTGCACCTATACACCCACACTAACAACTCTGCGTAAATACCCTAATATCAAACCCCCCACACCATCACCAACACTCCCTTGTCAGCACCAAAAATCCCACGCTAACACCACCGCGCCAACATCCCCACACCAGCACCCCCACACCAACACCCCCACACCAACACCCCCACACCAACACCCCATGCCAAAATTCCCACATTAACAACCTCTTCTCACCATTATTACCACCCCTACACCAATACTCGCACCAACACTCCTGCACCAATGTACCCACAGTAATAGTGCTACACAAGTACTTTTTGTACTAAAGCTCCCAAACCAGCACGAACACTCCTTTATCAGCATCAAAATCCCACGACAACACCCCCCAACAACACCCCCACACCAACAGCCTTTTCTCACCGCTGTCACCACCAAACCCTCACCAACACACACATACACACACCCACACCAACACACCCACACCAGCATCCCAGCAATCAGCAGTAGTAACCTGTCACCTACCCCATCCTCCTCCCAGTTCCACCTCTACGATGCGAACAATACCCACCCGAGTGCACAATACTGTCGAAATGACCCAATTACCTGACAATACACCTCAGTGACCTCCCCTACACCTGCTGTGCCCCATCAATATTGACCCTTCACCCTCGCATCACCTCGTCTCCCACGCACCACACCACCCAGCCTTCCCTCAGTAGTTTGTTAGTGCCTTAGATTCTCTAATTTCCATTTGTTCATATTAACTTTACATTTACTAGCTGAAAGAAATAGTCCTAATGTATCACATTTATTTTTCCATTAGAATTTGTCATCTCTCCTGTCATTTTCCCTTCGCCTATTCGACAGTATATCAAGCTACCAATAGTAGTTTATTTGTACTTCTCATTCTCCAGTTTCCTTCACTTCTTGCTAAATTACCCTTAATTTCTTCTCCCTAATAAATGACATATTTGCTTCATGCAGTCGTTTTCTTCTTTCTAATCCCTTTTCACCTCGTTTCCCACCCAGCACACCACCCAGCTTCTCACAGCAGTTTATTTAGCAGGTCTAACTTCCATCGTTTAGTTATCGTTCTCCTTGTTATATCTTCTCTCCGAATCACCTTTCCTTGCCCCTTATTCTAATTTGCTGTTATCCCACAGTCATTTTTCCTTCACATCGCAACAGCCTTGCAACAGAAGTTTATTGGTACCTTGCGGTCCTTAGTTTCTGTTCATTTTTGTTAAAATTTTCCTTATTGTCATCAAGTACAATTCTGGTCTCTTAGAATCGCCTTCTCTTTTATTTCAGTCACTCCCCCTTCACTTAGTCGCCCATAAACTACACTAACCTGCCCTCCCACAGCAATATATCAGTACTATACGTATTCTAGCTTCCCCTACTCCTCATTACACTTTCATCTTCGCCGTGGTCAGATTACCTTCTGAAACTGATCTATGAAACTAAGTAAGTGTATTTGTGTTCCAATACATATGGCCTATGTACACCACTATTCATTCGCGTGCCGAAAGATGAAGACGGACGTAGAGGGAGTCAGCTAATCATACTGAACCTAAGGTTATATATACCAAAACTGATCAGGGAAACCAATTGGTGCTTCCAAGCGCATAGCCTACCGAGTATTACACTGTTCACAAAGGAAGTGCACCGGGGAAAGAAGAGGGCGGGGAGAGTCAATACACAAGTTAACTATGACACTAAGATTTTTAACCAATGTGTGCATTTGTGCTTCCAAGCGCGTAGCCTTCCAAGAACAGCATTATTTATAAATGAAGTGTACCGGAAGATGAAACGGGCACACACACACACACACACACACACACACACACACACACACACACACAGATAGATAGATAGATTGGTGGATGGATAGATAGATAGATAGATATAGATAGATTGATAGATAGATACAGATAGGTATAGATATAGGTGTAGTTATTCTTATCCAAATTTATCTGTGAGACCATTTTGTGCACTTGTGTTCCCAAGTTCAAATTCTTCCGAGCACAGTATTACTGTACCCATAAAAGAAGTGTACATATCTGCTACACAGTAGATACCACGATTACCCTTCTACTCTTCCAGCTTAAACTATGAAACCAATTTGTGTTTCCAAGCTCATAACTTCACGAGTACAGCACTACTTACAATATATACAAAGAAATTCTGCCGAAGGGTGAGTGTGTGTGTGTATGTGGGGAGGGGGGGGTTGGCGGCACACGTCTGCTGCGGGGCTGATCTTGTTAACCTGTTCATTCCCTTTTGTTGTCCCGCCGACACCGGTTCTTGTGGTGCTTCCCCGCTTCCCCCATCCCCTAGACGCTTCCCCTACCTCTACCTTCTCATATTCACTCCATTCCCTACTCTCCCTCCTTCCACAGTCACTCGCTTCTCTATTCTCCTTCCTTATAAACCAGAGGTCGGAGTAGAAGGCAAGGCTAGTGTCTGTTTGCCTATCTTCCTTATGCTGATAATACTCACACTTTGGACGTTGTCTTTAATTGTGTCTGGATCATACCTCAGGCTGTCATTAGGTAGGCTCGAAGGTAAGAATGATGAAAATGATAATGATGATGATGATGATGGTGATTTATATTTCCTGTCACAAATTCAATGATTAGTCAAGTATAGAAACTGATAATCTCCTGTATGGCTGGCACGTACAGAAATTAGTGCATATATAGCAAGTGTAAGAACCTGTCGACCCCGGATATGCATACAGTCGTCGATCCCTAACGTACCCCAGAGCTTGAATGCTAAGTGTACCTTCACCGCCGTACCTATGTTCTATTCTTTTGTGTCTCTACAATGCAGTTCTTCCTTACCTGTTTTTTTCTCTTGCATGTTGTCTCTTCACCATTCATTCTTACTCTTCTCTATCTCTCTTAGCTTTCTAACTCTCTCCCAGCTTCCATCTCTTCGGACAAAACTTGTAAAATGAGGTTATTTGTATCACCTATTAACTTCCTGTCATCCTCATTTCGCCAGAGCAATCCTGTGAGTGTAAAGTAACAAGACATTTGAATATGAAGTGTATATATATATATATATATATATATATATATATATATATATATATATATATATATATATATAAAATCTGACACATACATCTCACACTGTTACATTCGTCTCACATTGCTACACTACACACTTTCACATACCACATGGAGACACCTCTCATTGCTAAACCTCATGGCCATCTCGCATTGCCCGCCTCCCCCATACACACACACCTTACACTACCACACGTCACACCTCACAGTGAAACCTCCTCTCCTATCGAACAGACTTTTCTAACTCAGAGTAGCTAAGTGTTCATGAGTTAAAGGCCATGCTTCTCAGTTTTCTTTTAACGATTCGTATATTCCTTATTTCACAAGGATAGAGAAGTAGGGAATTTGAAGCACTGATACTTTCAGGATCCCATGACTCACTCTCATTTAAGTACAACAGTCTAGCGTTGACTGGAACTGAAGAGTTGAACTGTCCTAACCATGAGAAGTTTAATGGAACCAGTAATGAAATTCTCAGGAACCTGGAACTCACTTTTATGAAAACAAGATCACCTGTCGACAGCTGGAATAAAATACGAGGAAAGACGTGACCATAAGAAGAACTTAAAGTGTTCTTTTGCTCACCAAGCTAATTCCAGTTTTCCTATCTCTTTCACCAAAATTAAATTTCTCAGCGTTAAGATGTTCGTCAGTAAATGCACCTCCCCCTGAAGAGACGATTCCTTTCCCTCACCTGGCGTGCGCACTCTAGTCGCCTGTCTCCCCTCTCTGCCTGCCTGCTTGCCTGTCTCTCCCCCTCCTCCCTTCTCGCCCAAGTGTCTGTCTGCAGTTTGTCCCCGTCTTCCCTTTTTTCCGTCATCCTCCGCCCTGCCTATCCGCGAGTGTGGGAGTGTTTGCGCTCCTGTCTGTCGCCTTGTCATGTTAATCGACTGCCTGCCTACCCGGTTACCAGACTGCTTGGATGTTCCTGCTTCTCCCGTTCGCTTTTTATGTGTGTCATTCTGCCTACCTCTCTGCCTGATTCTGGTTTTTAGTCCACGCTTGCACTAAAAAATCTAAATGTTTCATACGAGAGCGGGGAAACTTACTAGTACACCAGTTCCTGATCATAGCTTGCACTTTGTTTACCAAGCATCCTCACAATTTAACGAAATGCTTCATGTACCAGCGCTTCATACAGCATCAGATTACTATTAGACCATGTTATCGCTGCACGCATTTTGTCTTCAGATGGTGAGTTCTGCTTATGAATGTCTTCACTTCCTAACCCAAATGTTTCACTTATCTACGCTTCACACGACAACAGATAAACATACCATGAAACCAATTCCCGTTGTCATCATGAGCTTTTGTCAACCGAGGGTGATTTAGCAGCACGAAATATGGTCATATACTTTGCCAACACAGAAAGGAGCGAATGTGAAGTGACAAGAGGGACGCAAAATGTAGTCTAGGTTGGCATTAGCATCATAAAATGGCTGAGGTCCTCCATGAATCACTCGTTTTGCTATGGAGGGCCGTAAATACCCCAAGAGTGAGTGCGTGAGAGAAGCAGTGTGGTGGGAGAGGCTGCCTGCTACACGTAAATAGCTCTCTCTTTCTCCCCACTCGCCCCCTTTCTTTCTCAGTCTCCCAGTCTCCCCCACTCTCTCCCCTTTATTTTTCTCTCTCACTTCCATTCTCTTATTTCTCTTTCTCTCTCCCTCACTATCCTCTTCTCTCTCTCTCTCTCTCTCTCTCTCTCTCTCTCTCTCTCTCTCACACACACACACACACACACGTGGCCACTTCCTCCCTCTTTCACTTCCTGACTCTTGAATCTCATGCTCAACTGCACTTAAGGTTATGCTATGCATCCTCGTGGTACGCGTACTTGGAGGCTTGCCATTACCTCATTCTCCTATCAGTTGACTTTAACCTAACCTAAAACTGCCATCTCTCTTACTTGACTCTCGAGATGAAGCAAGAGATTAATGCTAGAATATGATGTTAGTCAATTAGTGTTCTTTAGGGAATAAACGTAGAGCTGTAGCAATGTCGTTTCCCACCACTGAGCTTTGATAAATGTGCTGAGGAAGACAATCTCCACCAAGTCCAGGTCGATATGTAGTTTATATTGATATATATGGCAATTGGGATCATTCCTGTGTAAAATAATACCATCTGGATGCAGTAAAATTAATTAGGAGAGACATCTTATGACTAAAAGACATAACAGGCATTACTTTTCCCCCTTCAGTAGTGGAGTGGTTGTGGAGTTGTAGTTACGACCCCAGGCTCATATATAAACCAAATGAACTGGAGGCTTGACTTCCCCTTCTCCTCCAATCCACCATCCTCTTTTGGGGGTAGGGAAAAAACTGAGGGACGTTAATATAACCAGATAGCTGAGTCCCCCAGTTACATCGGTGCCAGCACATTTGGACACCCCTCTCCTGCATCAAGGTAATGGATTAACCCTCTCATGCTCGGAATACCTGTAGTATTGTATGCAAGCTAATGTCAGCCGATTTTATTATGCTGAGAATGAGTCACATGAGCCTGAGTGTTAATATTGGCACAATTAGCGCTGGTGTTACTAACTCTCTCGCGGTAGGACAATTCAAGTAGATATATATTTAGAGCAAAAACCACAATATCTATTTTTGCTGATAATGATCCATAGTTGCCAAAGAGATGATGTACAAGAAAGGTGTAATATGCATAAAAAATCGGTCTGGGAGGGGTGCCAGGAAGTGTCAAGAGCCTGCGAGGGTATGTACAGTATATGGCCTAGAAACTATCAACACCTAATCTTTTCGACACGATGACGTCTCTTTCATCTCATTCTTGCTACTTCCATATGACGGTGTTCAATTCTGGAAGAGACTTTTCAAACTGTGGTATATTAGGTATAGCCTTCATTAACTCCTTTGCTATTAGGATGTTCTAAATTGAATAAACAGTCTGGTACCAACAACGAGAAGAGGGAACAGAAAGAGGAGAAAGGGTAGATGGGAGTAGGAATGGAAAATGACGAGAGGACAGGATTGGGAGGTGCAAAGGAAAGTAACGAGGGGACAGGAATGGGAGATGGAAAGGAAAAGGACGAGAGTACAGGAATGGGAGAGAGATAGGAAGAGGACGAGAGGAGAGAAAGGGAAAGACTGATGAAAATGAGAATGAATGAATGGGAGCAACTTGAGATTAGAATATGGAAGAGGGGACTGAGAGAAAAGAAAAGGAAATAAAGAAGAAGAAGAATGAACCAGAGAGGAAGATGAAAAGAAGAGGTAAAGAGGAAACTGAGAGCAATGGAGAGGAAGATGGGAAAAAAGAGAAGAGACTGAGAAAGTAGAATATAGGTAAGAGAGTTAAAGATTAAAGAAGACATTAGCAGAACCGGAAGGGAGAGCAGGAGACAGAAAAGATGGTAAACGAACAAGAAGAATAACGAAAAGAAAGAGACGAGGGGTTGTGATAGAGAAAAGAGAGAACGTATGGAAGGAATGATATGAGATGAGAGAGGAGAAGAGAGAAATGCAAAGGAAGAAGTGAAGAGAAAGAGATGGGATCAACAGTGGGAGGAGATGAAAGGCCGAGAGAGAAAAGTAAAGTAAGAGAAATGAGAAAGAAGAGGAGAGAGGAAGTATGAAAGGAAAAAAGAGGAGCTGAGATGAGGGGTAAGCAAGAGGAGAAGTAAACAGCAAAGGGAGAGAATAGAGGAAAGGATGAAAAAGGAAGAAGGGGAGATAGGAGAGGACGGGAATACAGCGAGGAAAAAAAAAGAGATAAACAAGAAGAATAAATGAGAAAAAAGGGAGAAAAGATAGAAAATAAAAAGGAAGAAGGTTAGAAGAAGAGTGTGAGGGGGGGAAAGGGAGATGAAGACCTGAAGGGAGACAGTAAAAGACATGAACTATAGAAATGAAGAGAGGGAAAATACGCGAAGTGTTGTAGGTAGTTAAAAGAGAAACGAAAAGTATGAATGAGCGAGAGAGGCTGGAAGAAAAGAAAAGAGAAAGAAACAAGAGAAGAGGAATATGAAAAAAAAAAAGAAATAAGAAGAGGAGCTGAGAGATGAGTAGAGAAAAAGAGAGGAGGTATGGAAAGAATGAGACAAGGAACTGAGAGATGTGAAGGGGGGAAAAGAGAGGAAGAAGGGGAGACGAAGTGAGGGGATAGGAAGGAGGTGGGGGGAACCAATGCCGGCACATCAAAGCGTGGGCGAAGTGGCGGCGTAGGCGGGTACTAGACGACTCTGCCGCTGCTCACACTAACAAGATCACGCCACACCACACTCAGGCAAGAGATCAAGCCGCGAATAAGGCAGGAAGGTTGCAGTCAGTAGATGCATTGAATGGTATAGTAAACTCGGCACTTCGAGTATAACATTCTATGGGCCTTATGAAAGGAGAGTAAAGCAGATCATATGCTAAACACAGGGAGCACCTACAGCAGGGAATCAGGGCGTAAGGAGTAATGTGATGTTTAGAGACCTATACATGATATTAGAAGAGTCATCATTAGACCAGCCAATGCAGCTTAAAACATATAGGTACCGGTATAGAGTACTTTATATTCGTCGCTCTCTATATGATTAAGGCATCTGTCTGTTTATCTGTTTGGCATATGATCACTGTATCGATTTCTAATAGATGAGATTTTTATCCGTATCTGTCTACTGTATATATGACCATAATTAAGCCAATCTTTGTATCAGTCAGTCAATCACTCTATCTGCCTTTGTGTGTGTGTGTGTGTGTGTGTGTGTGTGTGTGTGTGTGTGTAATTCACCGGGTCGGTCAGGATCACTTGATGGTCGTAATCGTCAGCTTTTACCCTCCCGGAAGGGAGCTAAGAGCTCATATAGTCCGATCTAAGGGCAAGGCTGTAACCTTCACACACGCACACACTCATCCCCTTGCTCAAGGGGGACAGTAACCACCCACTTCGTCAGTGAAACTTTTCGCAACTTGAGCGAGGCGCGAACTCCTGTCTACCAGATGGCAAGCGAGAACGTTACCACTGTGCCAGCGAGCGGTGTGTGTGTGTGTGTGTGTGTGTGTGTGTGTGTGTGTGTGTGTGTGTGTGTGTGTGTGTGCACATTACCTCTGTCCATGTATTATCAGATGCCTAATCCCGGCGTTCATTCTGAGTGGCCTAGGAAAAAAATGAAATAAATCACCTTCAAGAACTAACTCATCACAACAAATTATGCTGTGTCTGCTTCCGTCACAGTCCATGGGTATAATTTACAAACATGAGTATTATGCCATTATGTACAGGTATTCACTAATATCCAAATATTTAAAGCCATTTATTGTGATTCCCTGTGAGCTGTGGCTGAACCGGATTAGAGCTGGCTGACCCATACTCGTGTGATACCATACAGGTGCTAAGCTTAACGTTTATACAACTTTACTTTCTTCCTGCCGCCGCTATGATTGTGGACTGTCATGTAATCATAAGGGTTCGAGTACTAAATGGATCTTAAGTTTTCCTTGGTTTCTGTTATCCTCCTCTGTACCAAGATCATCCATCTATCTACCTATCTATTATCTGTCTGTCCATCTATCTATCTATATAGACAGACAGAGATATAGACAGATAATTTTTTTTTCTTGCTGTTTGAGCCAGGCTAGGTATCATGCAGACACAGTCCCTCACCATAATTTCAGAAAATGAAGTTGAAGTGGATCAAGTTAATGTGTTTTTATTGTTCTGGATTTCGGTATGCCAGAAATACAAATGCATCTCATCGCCACAGTTTCAGACACAGAGGTTTGGGTGTAAGAAACAAATGTTTTTCTGATAATTTTGGCCGCATAATGAGCAAAAATATAGACATACAGATACAGAGACAGACTCTCATTCTTAGAAGTTGGTTTACGATGTTAATGTTTTTCTGGTTAGTTTTTCAACTTAAGAACAGCCCAACCACAAGTCAAACACACAGACCCACGGCCTCCCCTCAAAACAGCTTCACGTTCTGAGGTTGAAACGTATCTTTTTTGACAATCTTAGAATTCAGTGAACCAAACTATAAGTCTGGCACACAAAGAGCCATTGACCGTGTTACCTTCCAGTTTTAAGATAACATCAGCTGTAAATGTCTGAGTCATGAGATTGAGTGAAAAAGTAGTTAAATAGATAAATAGGTATATGAATAAATCAATACATAAAAAATAAAAAATAAATAACTATGCACATTGACTCAGAAACTGTTGTGTATGGAATGAATGTGCTTTTCTTGTTTTTCTTTACTTAGTGCTTTTCTTATGTTTCTTTACTTAAGTGGGCCAAATCATAAGTCAAGCACTCAGTCAGAGGACGTAATCATCAAGGAGTTATGTATTTTTTCTGATAATTCTGTATTTCAGGTAAGCTCAGCCAAAAGTCAGTGTGTGTGTGTGTGTGTGTGTGTGTGTGTGTGTGTGTGTGTGTGTGTGTGTGTGTGTGTGTGTGTGTGTGTGTGTGTGTGTGTTTCTAGTAATTTTGATAGCACTATGAACTTGCACGAGGCAAAACATATTCCAAACACAAATGCAACCTTCACACCAACTTCAAACCACAAGATTGCTGTGTACGATGTTAATATGTATTTTTCTGATTATTCTGGACTTGGGATGAGCCAAACCATAAGTCAAACACAGAGACAGCCCCTCACCTCCGCCCCCGCTGCGAGAGAGCAAGTGGGCAGGGTGATTAATACGAGTTTAACGCGGATAATGCTGGGAAATTGTGTACGTCGGCGGCCCTCTAATTAGGGTGATGGATCAGGAGAAGCTCATTACCCCCGAGACGAAACGCACACGCCCGCACACACCACGGGTCAAGGGGCACGGCACGTACACTCACACCTGCGCGCACGCACACACACACACACACACACACACACACACACACACACACACACACACACACACACACACACACACACACACACACACACACACATGCGCATTCATATGTACACAGGCTGTTGGTATTTCTACACGCAAGCAATAATATGTGTCCGTGCTTACACGTTTCCTGTCATATTCACAAGAAAAAGACATTTAATGTATTTACTGTACACACACACACATCAATTCCTACACATACTCACGTGTATATGTGTACATGCCACAGGAATTTAGGCACACACGCAATTTTATATGTTTATGTGTACATTTTTCATTTCCTGGGCATAGGCACAAATTTAAAACACACACACACACACACACACACACACACACATTTTCACGTAGTCACTATACAAACGGAGGCAATTTCTGGTGCTGTTTTTATATTAAACATTAATTATCAGTCTTTAGTCACGAGGCGGGACCTTATTATTTTAAGCCTAAACACAACGACTCGATGAAATTCCTTGACAATTAGTCCATACCTCTTTTTTCCTGCACGCAATTATATCTATATCTGTCTTTACAGATAGAAAGATAGATGATATAGACATTCGGTGTAGATATGCAGTTAGATATAGGTATATCTATATGTAAGTATTGATAGATATAATTATAGGCAGACAGGCATATACTGTAGATGGAAAGATAGGTACAGATTCATGGATGAAAGGATAGGTAAGTAGTTAGGAACACAGAGAGAGAGACTTAGAGTGATAAAAGATTAAGCACAGAGATAATGAGATAATAAGAACTAACTTAATAGATGAAAGACCCTCCACCGGAAACAGACGTCACAGATACAGGTAGACAGATGCACACACATATGGACAGATAAATAAGACATATGTAAAGAGATAAGTAGGTGGAGTTGGTGCAGTAAAAACCCTCTGCCCTAGACAGACACAGCAGAGAGACAGACACAAATAAGTTGACAGACACAGATAGGTAGATAAAGGTAAACAGATGAGGAGACAAGTAAAAAGAAACTGGCATATACAGGTAGAGATAAAAATAAGCAGGTAAAACAGGTGTAACTAACCCTCACCACCCTAAACAGTTATGGAAAGTAAAGTACACTAAAAGTTTAAAAGAAAAAAATAAAGGCGGATGGGTAGAGAGGCAGATTAACAAGTAAAGACAGGCAGATAAAGAGATAAAGGTAAATGAATGGAACAAGTGCAACCAAGAAAGACCCTATCAAACAGGTGTAGAAATTAGAAAGAGAGAGAGAGAGAGAGAGAGAGAGAGAGAGAGAGAGAGAGAGAGAGAGATGAAGTAAAAAAGGTAAAGAGAGAGAAATACAGATAGACAGGTAAAGAGATAAATGAAGTAATAAAGGTAGGTGAATAAAGAGGCGACAATAAATGAGTGGAACAAGTGCAAGTAGGACCCGCCACCCGAAAATAGGTGTAATGGGTCGTCACGCCAGGGGTCGCTCCGTCACCTAAGGGGATATTGTCGTGTCTCACCTTTGTTACCTGCCTCACCTCTTGTTAGGACTCTCTCTCTCTCTCTCTCTCTCTCTCTCTCTCTCTCTCTCTCTCTCTCTCAGGTGAACAAAATCCTTTAAGGCCATTAATAAAGAAAAGTGTGAAGTGGCACTGGGCAGCTAGGTGAGGGCTATGTGAAGGCTGAAAAGTTCCAGGTCACACGTTTTTACTTCGACATAAAAGTTACTTGTTCTTAGTCTATTCTTTACATTTCTCTTATTCATATAAACATCCGACCAACAGCATTTTGTATGTAAAATTTGCTTCTCTGGGACGAACTGGGATAGGAGAACGCAAAAACTTCCATCTTGTCCCTATGATTCTTCCCAATCACAGTTACAAGAGAGAAATCATCACTTCGTCCACAGTGCATTTATTTCTTCAATAAGAGCGAGGAAAGGAGAGAGCAGGATCTCTCTTCCCCCTCCTGCAAAAACATTTGTATGTTACGACAGGGAATCAACTGTGAATTCCACCCCTGGCGAGGTGTGGCCGATGGTCATACAACACTGAGCTCCCGGTTCGATGTAGGATGTCCATATCCCAGTATATCATGGGAAAACGTTAATGTAATAAATTTAGATTTATCTTTAACTCGTTCACTGCGGTGACACACACACATACACACACACACACATATATATATATATATATATATATATATATATATATATATATATATATATATATATATATATTATATATATATACAGAATATATATATATATATATATATATATATATATATATATATATATATATATATATGAAGGGTAAAATGTCTTCATTCATGCCCTCACAACCTGGACACTTTCCTAAGTTTAGTGGAACGACTGGTGGCAGAAAAGATTAGCTAAGAATATATGTCCTTGGATTGAAAGGGGGTAATTTCAGTACTCTTTCTTAAATCCACCAACATGCCACATGTGTACCCTTACTGGTGCCAGTACACCATAATCTATAATTCGTCAGTATTTCAAAGTAGAGTGGATAACAGAATCCATAGGTTGGTATGATATATTTGTAGGTGTGCCACGAAAACATCGACTTGTGTGCTTGCCAGACGGAACGTACTGATCTGTGTAGTCGACTAAAAAATAAACAAAATTATGAATACTTTTTAGGTAGCCTGTTGCACTAATCCAGTGTATGTCTTTCCCCCCAAACAGTGTCCTCTAAGCTTTCAGAATTGCCTTTATGTTCACGAGTCTCGAAATGATTAGCTGTTCACTTAGCTGTTAACTTGCTGGCTTTCAGTCCTTAGTTCTTTCTGTAAAATATGTTACCAAGCTACATAGATCATCATATGCGTTATTTTGCACGGTGGTTCAACTCAGTTCTGCACGCCTCTAACAGTCATGTCAGATAGGCTTATACGAGTAGAAGACTGCTGTTAACAACAGGACGTGTAATACCTAATGCAACACGATGTACAACTCATAAACAATTAGCGAAAGGGTTAGGTAATTAGCCTTCATCCTTTCTCTGCTTTTTATTCAAGGCTTCTCCTGCGAATAATGCGATATAATTAAACAAAGCATGTTGATATGGGTGGCTTTTATTTAGAAGGGAAAAGTTTTGCAGGTTGTATTAGGGTTTTTATTTTATTTATTCATTCATTCTTCTGCATAAGAATAAAAGCATTTGTTATAAACATGGCGCAGAAAACAAAGACATGTTGGCATTAACCCTTCAGCCCCACGAAGTATTTGTTATTTTATTATTACTACCACAAGACGACTTTACTTGTGCCAGGAAACACCTTTAGAACTGGAGAGGTTAAATAAAGTAAGTCTTAATTTCGTTACCCTCTTGAGTACATGAAATCTTATTTAAGCTGAATGAAATAGTACGTAGGCAGCATGAATATAGTTACAATTCATGTTATCGTATTGAAAATGTTTAATGCACTAAACTCCAGCAGTGCTAAGCATTTCAAGACTGACTTATTTCCCTCTTAGCATTATCTGAGCATCACGCATTACGCCCCAATAAATGACCATGATCTTCCACTTGTTTAATCTAGATTTCAGATTGTAATCGCCCCCTGTCACAGAAAATGTCTTTTATCTCAGAAAATCAGAGAGATATTATCACGTTTGTTTTTTACGAGTGAATCAGTTTTATGGTCAATGGCACGTTTTAGCATTTAAGTGTTGGAATATTCACCTGTTGTCTCTTTAATTCATTCTGACCCCACGCATAAAGCCGACCTCTCTGTCGTCGTGAATCATGTGTGTGCGTGCGGGTGTATTTCTTGGTGATAAAATCTGCGCCGGTGGTATGGACGCAGGGTAGAGGGACCGCCGCGTCGAGATCACACCGCACTTACCCAAATAACACGGTAAACAGTTCACGGCCATGTGGACTTTGCCGGAACACTGGTGGGGGTACAGTTAGAGGGCTAAGCCTAAATCGTACATCCTCCTCTTCCTCCCCCTCCTCTTCATCATCATTATCATCATCATGACACTACTGTATAGCCAACAATTTTGAATGGGATGTGAAACATTATGTACTTATAAAATAAACAACTGCATGAAAAAGTATGATCGTGTCTTGATTTCAGTGACGTAAGTTATTCAAACTGAAGAATTATATCCGAATGTGGAACACACTGTATTAAGAGGACACAACAGTTTCGGCTAGACTTGACTCTCTTCAGGTAAACTGTTGTAACTTCTTAAAATATTTCTTGTATTTGTCAGTATAATTTCTTTATGAATTTAATCAGACTGCATAGCAAAACCAGACCACATCTCCACATACTCATAATTCAAGCCTTGGCAGTTTTGCAACTAAAGAATAATACTTCACAGAATATGGAAAAATCAGTCTTCAAGCGACGTTTGTAACACTCTCATCATCATCATCATCATCAGAGGCATAAACTCTCACTGCTATTAATTGGAGGAGCAGGATCCAGACTTATGAAAAAGAAATCAAAGAAACATAGAAGAACTGTTCCAAGAGCTGTGCCAAGCGAAAATAGGCTACACCATCATTAATCTCTTTCACGCCTTCCAAATTCTCCTCCATAAACATTAAATCCTTAAAGAAAAAAAAAAAATGCATCTCCTAGTGACGCTATAGTACAAGATCACATGATAGATAAAACACATTATTTACAAAGCAATATATGATTCTCTGTATCACGACTAAGAAAAAAAAATACCTACCATTAATTATTTCAATTCGTTTCGAGAGAAGAACGCAAAACCCTCTGGAATTATGGTACCGTAATACATGACGCAACACACACACACACACACACACACACACACACACACACACACACACACACACACACACACTATATAAGAGGAGATGCGCATTATACAGACATGTTTTCTAGATGACTCACAACACCTCAAATAAAACAAAAACATTCCATCTTGTGTCTGTGTCTGCTAAATCTCCCCAGCCTTCACCGCCAGACGGCGAGCACTTTGTTCTTTCCCCTGACATATTCCAAACATCAACAACAGAATTCTTGCACACTGACACTGATTTGTATAACCCTTCATTCCGAGTACCTCATTTTATTTGTTGCTGCTGCTACTAGATGATTATGTTCTCCATCAAAGTTGAACGGAGGTTATGCATTCACTACTGCCTACTTGTGTACAAGATACCTCAAAAAGTTTTTTCCTGATTTTAATGAAATCTGGTGGATAAGTGGGCAGTGAGTCAATGAAGAGTTGAGTAGATTTTGAGGTAGATCAAAATCCGGAAGCAGGAATAATCACAAATTTTACTGGCGTTGGCGGAGTCGTGCGCTCTCTGATACTGGGTAACATCTCAGACTGAGACTATAGAATTAAATGGCTATGTGAGACCGTAGAAATATCTTGTAGGAAAAATTAATTTCAGCGGTAAATCATAAATCGTACTGGCGTCGCCAGAGGTATGCGCCTTCTTAGTGCTTTCTGGTATTACTAAGCAACAGACAGCACCCATAGAGGGAAGAGTAAATGAAAAAAGAAATATCTACTGTAACATTTCAACATCAGATGATATCCCCTAAGCTGGATAAGATCATTAGAGTACAGGATGATTACAGAATAAATAGCGTTCCCTTGCTGAAGGAGTTAACACGACCACCTTCGTGTTGTACCACACCTTACATCATTAACTCCTGTAGTCTGAGATTTCTTCCTCAGATTGAGCTGAAATAAAACTGAGCATTTTTATGAGTCCAAAAATAGACATACACTTAATAGTCATTTCCTTGCTGCCAAGCGGTCCTCCTACATGCCATAAACCTCCACTTGTTACTGCTTCTATGTTAATATTCGCTGTCAGTATTGAACATATGCTAGGGCTGTCTCATTCAGGACTGGTTATATGGCTTTAGAGAGGTTGTTTTTATATCATTTCTATAGATTATGTGGAAGCAGTAATATCTGTCTGGACGAAATTCTGATAACTATTTCCTGCCCATGCTTGAAATCGAACTCGGATCTTTGTGTACAGTCTACTGTTTCTCATACCACTTGACTAGATCTGGTCATTTTTTGTAGTGTCTCAATCTTGTTATCTCCAGACAACTGTTCCAACTAGTGAGTCTACATATGACCTAATTAACCTCGTCCTTCCAAGGACTATTAACTAAGTTGAATAAAATCTTCTGAAGGAAGTAAAATAATAAATAAAACTGTGTCTTTATGGTGAAGGTCTTAGTCCGTTTTCTATGGTGTTTTTTTTTATTTTTTTATTTTTTTTTGCTACTGATGTTAAGACAGATTTTTATTTAAATTTAGAAGAATTCCTAATGGTAAAGAGTCTGATGAGATTTTTTATCTAAACTCATTCAGTCCGAAAGTCAATTCCATCCTGAATAAAATCGTTTGAGCACAGGAAGGATAGCATAAAAATACGTTCCCAAACTGCATGAGTTAGGGCTGATCTGTATTATACAACTGCTCTCTGCCTATTAGCAACACATGCTTCTGATCAACCAGTTGTCAGACCAATTATCCGCTGTCTGAAGATGCTATCCCTTCAGTGTGATGACGCATCTCGTTTTATCGGTACTAACCTCGGGACGAATCTGTAAGGCTTAAAAAGAATTCTAAATTGATGCATTAGCTGTAGGCTCTCTTAAACCCTTCAGTGTGAACTGGAAGGTTCTTCCGATGTTGTATCAAATCGTCTAAAGGAAACAAAACATCCTTAACCAATAAGCCACCCAAGTAAGTCATAAAATTCTCAGTCAATGAAAACCTTGCATGTTGAAATTAACTAGACTGCCCTAGAGACGAGAACCAACTGCTGTCTTGATGCAGATTACTTTTCACACCAGTGACTTTCAAGTTTGACCTATGATCTTCACAACTGAATTCACCCAACATATGATGAATGGCTACCAGCTTACAAATTACCTATGAGGTTTCTGGTTCAAGATTTTAAAAAGTTAGAGGCAGAACATGTGCACCAGTAAAGTGCGCTTTGTGAGCGCGTGAAGAGCGAGCGAGCGTTTGTACACACGCCCATCGTCATGATCTCATATTGGTGTTAACGTTCAACATTCCTAGTGAAGTAGTTGAACAATAACAGAAGAATAACTGAGTAGTAGTAGTAGTAGGCCTAGTAGTTGTTCCCCAGGCGGTCTGGCCGAACAGCCAGAGTCCCTAAGGAAGGCCACGGCCCAGAGTTAAATATATACTTTCTCACGTTTCTCTCTCTCTCTCTCTCTCTCTCTCACACACACACACACACACACACACACACACACACACACACACACACACACACACACACACACACACACACACACACACACACACACACGCACGCACTCAAGCACGCACTCACGCACGCACGCACACACCCACGCGCGCGTGTAATCAACATGTGAAAGTGAAAAAATCTCATACCAAGCATGCGTCACTTTCTCTGAGTTTTAAGTCAGTTTCATAATGGAGTACGTCAATTGAAACCCTCAGTATATTCTTTGGAAAGCTGGGATTCCAAGGAATTTCTTTGGTTTCGTGAATAAATATACAGTGTAGCTAAAAACAAAATTTATTGAGTATATCTACTACCTGCAGAAAGAATCTCTCTCTGTCTCACATAGTAGAAAAGTTATAAGCCTATGAAAACCATTGCGGTGGGGCCGTGTCGTGTCGGGCCTGGCCGGGTCGTGTCGGGCCGCTCATTTCTCAGCTGAACGTTGGGTAAGCATCGCTTCTCTACGCTTGTTCGCTTCGCTTGCTGCGCTCGCTCGCTCGTAATAAACACACATAGACAGACGCAACGAAAAACATTACTTACCGTGTACACTGAGGGATATAAAAACTGCCCTCGTGTTGAACTTGGTTTATTTTTGACAGTCTCTTCTCGTATACTGACAGACAATTTGCCTTGTCTGCGTGGGCACCTGAACTCACTCTCCACACCTGGGCCCCAGCACCCTAACATTGGTACCATGTGGAACTGTATTGTAGTTACTTTAAATAAACTGACGTGTATATATATATATATATATATATATATATATATATATATATATATATATATATATATATATATATATATATACGGCAGCACATCATACGGCAGTAGGGAGTCACGATAATCTTATGGCTTTAGAGGACAAGGCCTCATATACGTACTGAACTCTGACCGACGCCTGATAACGTATGACATAATTAGGGATGACATGGAGGCCAAGACATGTCACGGCAGCATTCAGAGGGCAGTAGGGACGTGTCTGTACCTCCCTCCTTCACGATATATGCTTGGCCCGGCGAATTAATCTTGTGTTTTGGGAGCCCGGCGAGTGAGAACGCAGGTGGACCAGGGAATAAATCCTCTCACACTATTATTTTGCATTCGTTTGGCCGGGGCGTAAGATGGATGTGACGCGGGGATGCTGCAACACACGACAACAATGTGCCTGCTCTTCCGCCTCCACATGCCTGATCTTTCTATATATTGGCTGTCACCGCTCGCCGAGGGAGGCTTTCAGGCGGGAATAATTTCGTGGGTGTTATACGAGACTGTTTACATGACGTCTCGCACCAGCCACCCCTCTCCCCCTCTCTCTTTCTCTCGCTGCTGAACATATTTCTTCACTCTTTATTCTCTGTCACTTGTCATGTTAGTAAGCATAATATTACCGTAAAGACATGAAGAGAATGACTTAACCCTCTGACCTCACAAGAATTCCTGGTGGTGAGTAAAATCGTTTTGCGTTAGACAGAGTAAAATAAATAAACCGTCCGCGGGGGGTTCAGAACCAACCCCTTCAGTACAGTGACGTATTTTTCATTAGCAAGACATCAATGGACGATATCATACATGTTTTTTTTTTTTTTAGTTCTAATACTAAAGGAATGGATTAAGACTGTATCCACCCCCTCTAGATCGACAAGTCTCTCCTCAGCCAACTAAGCACGTCAGAGAGAAAAAAATATTTATAAAAGTACGTCACTGGATTAAAAGTTAAAAGATCCACAATAAGCGTGAGGTGGTCTGGCCGGTATACATTTTTTACTTGATCTTCACATAACACTGAGCAAGCTGTTGAAATCATGCGTCTAAATGGAGTCTTCCTAATTTTGCCTGTTAGTCATGTTTTCACACATCTGGACATCATGTCTATTAAATCAATTGTCACTATTATTGAAACTAGACTGGCTTAAACAAGATAATAATAATAATAATAATAATAATAATAATAATAATAATAATAATAATGAAAATAATAATAATAATAATAATAATGAAAGTAATAATAATAATAATAATAATAATAATAACGATCATAATAATAATTTATTGTAGCAGTAACAGTAGCAGTCGTAGTAGTAGTAGTAGTAGTAGTAGTAGAATTAGTAGTAGTAGAAGAATGACAAGACCAGCAATAAGAATAATAATACCAATAACAATAAATAATAATAAAAGCAACAACAGTAATGGTAATAACAATAATAATAATAATAATAATAATAATTATAATAATAATAATAATGGCTCAGCAAACTCCTTTTACCCATTCAGCCTCATCTTAGGCTAATTTTACCTTGCCAGCTAAATTGCCACTTGTTTTTAAATTTAATGCCACAAGTTTAGCAAAGTGAGAGAGAGAGAGAGAGAGAGAGAGAGAGAGAGAGAGAGAGAGTTACAAAATGAGTAACAACTAGGAAATCTGTATGAACGTAAATTGCTGCGAACACGATTGATTAAACACGTAAGACGGACATTGACAGATAAAAGTGCGTGCTTTAGTGTGTGTGTGTGTGTGTGTGTGTGTGTGTGTGTGTGTGTGTGTGTGTGTGTGTGTGTGTGTGTGTGTGTGTGTGTGTGTGTGTGTGTGACTAAAAATACTCATTCCCTACTGTAGTGGGAAATATAATGATGATAATGATGATGATGATGATGAAACAGTAAAGCACCTCAGAATTTTGTGCCTGTTCTTCAGGATATTGCGCACACCAGATTAAAATCCCAGTACAACAATTTGGGACCCTGATGTAAACTAAATTACTGCGTGTTGTATTTTGGGGTTTCTGGGACATAGCAAATGATAACTGCTTGAATTTAGTGGATAGGCACAATATCTAAGGCCTCTCGTTCTTATTTATCTTTTGCCTTTGTGTTGGCATGTAGGCTATAAACCAAAATTCCAAGAGCTTCAACATGTGGATGATTGTGTGGTTCGTGTCACTAGGCACACTCTTGATAGTTCTCAAATTTTGCTCTCTCATATTTTTTATTTTTGAATCCAACATCACCCCATCTTATGTGAGAAGGAGGGTCAGGTTGATGATGATGATTTATATTTTTTTATTTACTCCTGTGTGCATAACAACATCCGTATGAGCGAATCATTTCTTTTTACTTTTGTGTTTTTGTTTCCATACGTAGCGGGAGTCTCCGTAAGCTTGGGTGTGAGAGAGGCAGCAAGGTCCGTCTCTCCCTACGTGCGGTCCGCGTAAAACCCCTTCCTTATGTGCCCCCTCCGCCGAGCTTTACGAGGCAATACAACACACGGGTCCTGCTTCACGTACCCCCACCACACACACACACACACACACACACACACACACACACACACACACACACACACACACACACACACACACACGCACGTACGCACGCACGTTCTTGCGGTCCAGTTCTGAGTGATCCAGAAAGTGTATTCTTAGCTACATACAAGACTGCTTGTTTTTTCTTTTGTCTTCACTCATACACCTACAAAGTAGCTACTTGACAACCAAACCACAGTGAATATTAGCGAAAAAATGAAACCAAAACAAATTATATCTGAAGGTTACTCGATCGTACTTATCGATTGAGATCATTTATTACTACTTACCTATGTGTGTCTCGAGTCGGGAAAGCCTGTTCGTATCCGGAGTCTCAAAATCTTATAATCATCCTACGTCCTTCTCTTAAATAATCAGTAGTTGTATCATCCCGTTCCCTTCTCTCAGATAATCAATAGCTGTGTAAGCATCATCGTCAATACATCTTCATTATGATTATCCTTGTTGTATTTCTTGAAACTAATTTATTCGCACATAATAATAGTCTTGCTTTGTTAATGCCATCATTATCACATATCTTTACTGTCATCATCCTTTCTCCTATAACCAACCCATTCCGACTAGAAAATTAAATATTTTTGTATCCTAAACACGACCACCACCAACATTCATCATCACCATCATCCTGTTTCCTATAACCAAACAAATACTTCTAAAAACCAGAAGTTCTTTTAAGTATAATTAACATCACAATTGTCTACATTACCATCCTATTTGTTTCTTATAATCACTCTTCTAAAATAAACTTTAATTTAATATCATCATCATCATCATTATTATTGACATTATCATTATCGTAGCTCTCCTTCCCATTGTTATGAACTGCATGGTCAAGATCCAAAAAACAGGAAGGGATAAATACAGAAATAGGAGCAATTTCCATCAAAGTGCCCCACGAAATGGCCCATGCAATATACAGTACATTTATACACTCAACCTTCGAGCTTTAGTGTCAGTATTTGTGTTTTGACAATTGAATATAAGTTCAGATGGTCAGGCCAGTGAGGTGTAACCAGGATGCTGGGGGCTAGGAGTGTGTGTGAGTGATTGTGTAGCCTATTTCACTGGCCATGCTGTCGATAGTACTCCCACTTTTTTACTTAGTCTTCATTTGTTTTTGGACCCTGCCTTACCCCATCCTTAGACGAAAAAGAGGGCCAAGGGGATGATGAATTTTGAGTGGTCTGTGCTTAAACTACAAAATATATAAGAACGGTAAAATTCTAGCTTCAGGGAAATGATGATGCCAATATTTTATGTTGTGGAGAAAACGCGAAAACGATGATTTAAGGAGAACATTCTGGCTCAAAGTCGCCTCCGAGTCTGCTGCCCAAGAGCAGTACTCGTAAACTTTCTGAAGTCAAAATTTTGTATAAAATTGTTTATGCTTTCATCTAAGCTCAAACAGTTGCGAACCATTTCAAATCCAAACCTGAATGAATGTTCAAGTGAAAAATATGACGAAACATAAAGACTCGATAAAAAGTAACTGCCATGGAGACCAGATTATCACAGATACTGGCTAAATTTTTTTTATGAAAATGCTTCCTAGATAAGTACCGCGTTACTCAGTTCCCCCATGAGCGTAAAGGGTGTTGCTGATCACTCTAATTAACTCGTAAGCATCTGTTGTGGCAGGGGGAGGGACAAGACGAGGATGGGTGAAAGTACCAATTAATACCCTTTCTAATCCGGAGAGAGAGTAATTTACAAAACCAATTCATTCCATTAACACTATATCTGCTTTATAGCCCCGAAAAACAATCTGGAGACGCCTCATCGCCCGCCCCTTCCATCAGGCCGGGCCATATAAACTTTATACCGACGGCCATGAAGTACATCCCGTCCCGTAATAACTCACTGGCGGGGCCGCGATGGCGTCTCTCTTCCCCGTGGGGCGTCTGGGAGTACAAGTGCGGTGTAATACTTGGGTGTAATGGGTTCCCTTAGTGTCACGCTGAGCTGTATCAAGTCAGGAGGGAGAAAAAAGTTGAACCAATTCGTCTTAGTCTTGTTAGTACCTGGTCTCGGGAAAAGCTGGGGGACTTTGGGGTTTAGATCCAGGGAAGGTAAGGGTTGATTTGGTTTTCTATTCCCCCCAAGAGAATCCCTATGAGGTGCTGTCGAGGTGAGGTAAAGATTAAGTTTAATACCGCGTTTGGAGCGTCGGTGTTAAGGGCGTTTATCATAAATTGTCTGCTGATATTCGTTATCGTAAATCCTGTTTATTATCGGGTTTACTGGAGGCTGTGATTCGCCAGACGGCCGATAGCGGAGAGATAAAACGTCGATTGTTCCAGCTCACTAACGAGTTATCACACTGACGGGCGCAGGGCAGTGGAGCGGTAAGTAGGCATTATATAAACATTGTAATTTGGGATGTCGATGGAGAGCACCACTAAACCTCACATAACCCACCCAGAGCGATCGTATTCCCCACCTCTGCATGTTGAGCGAGTTCCCCCCGTCTGAGCCCCAATTATATGCGTGTTGTGCCCTCCCCCCCCCTCTCTCTCTATCTATCTCTCTCACACACACACACACACATATACACACACGGCACCATCATGTGTGCATACAGCCAACTACCAACACTTGCCCTATCACCGGAGATATTGTCCTAAACCGCCCTCCCTTGCCGGACTCCGTCACAACACATTGTTTATTTTAATTCTGCCTGAGATCTGATTAATCTGTTGTATTCTCTTCACTTTCAGATAACTGTATTCAACCTAGGAGAGGCTTTTCGTAATGTTGTGGTTAGACACACTCTTCGTTAACACCTTCAGCACAAAGACGTAGTAGTTATAGTAGTAGTAGTTGTAGTAAGAGTAATAGTAGTATTAGTAGAAAATGTCGTCGTTGTTTTGGCCCAGGTTCA